>NC_069505.1:591942962-592242962 GCF_027579735.1 Bombina bombina | reverse complement strand
ACTATCCATATAGTTTCCTGTGATACTCTGTGCCTTAAAAATTGTGCCTCAAGACCAATATACCAGAAAGAGAACAATAACCAAGTGAACCTAAAATAATAAACAGAGAACAATCTCCCACAGGAGTAACTAAAAGAAATTAAGGTTAACATTTGTTTTAAAACAAGTGCAAATACTATGAGGATGGTAACCAGCTCTGAAAATGAGCTACTATTATTCAATATATTGAACCACTGTTGCATGTGATATGTTAAAAAGGATGTTTACAAATTGCCATAACTCAATTTAACTTTTCAATTTAACTTTGCAATATAACTTTACAATATAATGTGTATGTGTATGCCAGAGGGGAGGGGGAGAGAGAGGAAGAGAGAGGTTAGGGGGGAACACAGGGAGGTTTAGAAAAGGATCACAGTGTCTATTAGGTGATTCAAGACTCAGTCTTTAGTATAATCTCACCATTCAGCTCATCCTATTGTCCATAGGAGGTTTCATTGTCCTTCAAAGACCAGTAATAGTGGGTGAGAAGGGCGATTCTCATCAGGGGTTGAGAACAAAGCAATTGAGGAAAACGTATCCTATTATATTCTTCAGGTTTCCTCAGGTGTTTGTTGTCGTTTGCTTGATTCTGTTATAGCAGTTGGTCTGTGTTTCTTAGGGGTAGATGAACTTGAAAGGCGCGGTTTGGTTTTGTGAGAGTTGGGCACCTGCTGCCATTCCACACTGTGCTGTTTTGTTCTTTTATGGACCGGTTGTTCTAGTAGTGGCTCTTCTCTATTGCAATCTGGAGGATCTAGATCCAAAGCTTTACAAAACATCGGGATATCTTCGATGGTTTTACAAGTCAGCTTCCGATTTCCATGGAATACATACAAGTGAAAGGGGAATCCCCATCTGTAGAGTATTCTTTTTTGCCTCAAAAGAGATGTTAAAGGATTCAATTCTCTCCTTCTTTGGAGTGTTCTAGGTGAAAGGTCGGCGTAGAACTGTAGGACCATACCTCGAAAGCGTACTGGTTGATTTTTCCTAGAGGCGTTTAAGAGTTCTTCCTTTTCTCTAAACTGTTTAAACTTGATAATAATGTCCCTTGGAGGGGCTGAATCTGGTGGTTTAGGCAGCAAGGCTCGATGAGCTCTATCCCACTGGATGTTTTCTGCTGTTTGTGATCCTGTTAGGTGCTGAAATAGTGCGGGGAGGTAGGTCATTAAGTCCTTAGGTAGAACCGATTCTGGTATCCACCTAATTCTAATATTTTTCCTCCGTCCCCGATTCTCTAAATCTTCTATCTTGTCATGCAGCGTGTCTAGTAGAGAGGACTGTTGCTCTGCTTGTTCTTGCAAAGATATAATGGTTTCGTTGGTTTGGCCTGAGGTGTCTTCCAGTGCCTCGACCCGGAACCCTAAGGAGTGAATATCTTGCTTGAGTTCCGCCATCTCCTCTTTATACAAGATCTAATAATTTCAGCTATGTCTTGTTTAGAGGCAAGAGAGGAGAGTACAGAAGTTGGGATTTGTGTCATAGGGTCCTGAGTTGGCGAGATTGAAATAGAATTATTAGAGTCTCTGTCAGGTGATGAAGGCGCCTCAGGGTCAGAAACTGCTGACAGCCTCAAACTACCAGAGACATTTTTTTTTGCTAGATGGTCTTTTGATATTAGCGGTTTAGTGAGTTTGGCAGGCTTTATTTGCTTTCTGGCCGCCATTACCGTACTTATGTTGATCTCTATAATTATGTATTCAAGATATTGTGTTATGGAGAGGTTTTAGCTGTTCTCTAGGTAGTTGTGTATCCTGTTATTGCCCGGTAATTACTTTTTCTGTATTTCTGTATTGTAATTACCCACATAATAACTTCTACACCTTATAGCCAGCGGTAATCTTTTGGATTTTAACAAAGGTCTGTGCAAATAGTCTATGCAAATAGACAGTTACCGTATTTATGATCACTTCTGAGGATAGCTATATTTCAGCTGCGAGGATTTGACAATGCAGCCTTATACTAATTGCATGGACAAGGCTTTCTATGCCACGTGGGAGGTATCGTGCGGCAGAGTGACACTATTATCTGAGTAGGTGTTTTTATTGCATCCGATAAACTGTGCTCACCATAACATACACCGTCCCTGTCTGCAGCTATCCGGTGCCTGATTAGTGTTCAGTCCCGTAGGCTGCCTAGAGATGTCCCGTCTGACAGTCTGCATTACAGGGCAAGATGGCGGCTCCTGTAGATAACATTCCCCAGAATATTCCAGTAAATGGTGGTCCAATGACAGGATCTATGTCCGTTTCGTATGCTTTGTGTCCCGGTATCTGTTCTACCTCCGGCTGAGGCTTTGAGCTATGCTTTAGCATGCCATTAGTGGTCGGCTTATTAGGCTGGTATTACGGAGCTCTGGATTTATGCGGCCATTAGCACCGCGTCCGGCTCCGCCCCCCCCCAAAGCAGAGCTAACTTTTATTCAGAAGTATATTGATGGGGAAATGGTCCCTAGAGGATTAAGACTCAAGAAAAATTGTACATTTGAACTAGAACAAGACCACAATTTAGAATGGTGTGAAACCCTACAAAAAGCATCTATAGACCTAATGAAAATTATTATAAAAGCAAGAACACACTCGCTAAATTTTATTAGTCAAATAATAGAAGAACATAGAGGGAAATTAGCGAAAGAGGTAGATAATCCATATTTTAAGGAGAAACAAAAACAAATCATAAATACTATAACTAATACAAAAAAGAAATAATAGAGATAAAGTCGAAAAAATACACCAGGGACGAACAAGATTACCAATTCTAAAGATCTATTAGATTTAGAGACAAGTAAGAAAAATGAAGTGAGTATTGGGGAAAGCAAATCCTCAAATGGTAGAGATAAAGCGATCATCAAATTATTTAGGAAGGAAAATAAAGTTAATAATCATAAAAAAACAAATAGAGATACTATAAACTATACCCCAGAATAGAGAAATGGAAACAATGGAAATATGAGAAGAGAAAGGGCTGGATTTAATAACTCCGATAGACATCTAATGAGATGGGGGGATGAAAGATACAATCATGGAAATAGATATAATCAAGAACCATACTGGAAAAATAGGAGAAATCCTTCCACAATTAAGGACTATAATCCAAATTATGGAAGAAACCCGAATAAAGGGGCAGACTATAATCAGAGAAACACATATAAACAAAACATGCATCAGAGATACACGCCAAGAAGAGAACATTTAGAAAAGAGAAATTATTATGGAGATACAACACAGCAAGAATTGAATTATGATTCACAAACACCATATACTAATAGACAAAGAGCACAGAGTAATAATTTTGAGGGCCCTAGAACTCATAATAGGAACTATGAAGGAAATAGATATTATGGAAACAGAACACATTCTAATACAGAAAATATCACCTTAGCTAATAGATTTAAACCATTAGAAGATTATAGAGCCCATCATCATCATTCATCTAGAGAGAAAAATGAACCTGAAGTTCATTTTTTAGGGGAAACCTCTATGGGAGGAGATACCCCGTGGGGAACAAGGAAAGACTTAAAAGAAATGGGTACAAGACCCCAAAAAGGGAAAAGAAGACTAGAGGAAGAAGGGGGTGAGTGAGAAGAGCTCCAAGGACACAAAAGACTAAGATAAAAGAGACTAACACCAGCCCCACTGGAATTTTTAATTTAAGTAATCTTATATTAAATGAGGAACAGAAAAAGGTTTTACACAAGGGTCTATCCTTTGCTCCTACTGGGAGATTAAACACATTTGAAACTATGATAAATATTGACCAATATATACGCAAATTAACCTTAAAGAGACATTTTCTCAAGAACCCTATAGAACATTCCATCTCTTCAACTATACAGGCAGGGGCACAATAGTCACATACAGATTTAAAACCAAAATCTACTTATTATCCTACACAAGATAAAGGAAAGTATTTAGAAATATTCGAGAAGTCTATAAAGGAGGATCTTCAAAATTGTACACTTAAAAAGAGTAAATATTCAAATATAACAAGAAGAGAAAGTGAAATAATACGTGATTTAAAAAATAATCCTGACATCATGATAAAGCCCGCGGACAAGGGCGGTGGTGTGGTCATTTTAAACACGGAGGATTATGTAATGGAATCATATAGGTTATTAAATGATGAAAGTACATATAAAAAATTGAAAATGAACCCGATTAAAGATCAAACAGTAAAATTAGACAAACATTTGTTCTTTTATGGACCGGTTGTTCTAGTAGTGGCTCTTCTCTATTGCAATCTGGAGGATCTAGATCCAAAGCTTTACAAAACATCGGGATATCTTCGATGGTTTTACAAGTCAGCTTCCGATTTCCATGGAATACATACAAGTGAAAGGGGAATCCCCATCTGTAGAGTATTCTTTTTTGCCTCAAAAGAGATGTTAAAGGAGTGTTCTAGGTGAAAGGTCGGCGTAGAACTGTAGGACCATACCTCGAAAGCGTACTGGTTGATTTTTCCTAGAGGCGTTTAAGAGTTCTTCCTTTTCTCTAAACTGTTTAAACTTGATAATAATGTCCCTTGGAGGGGCTGAATCTGGTGGTTTAGGCAGCAAGGCTCGATGAGCTCTATCCCACTGGATGTTTTCTGCTGTTTGTGATCCTGTTAGGTGCTGAAATAGTGCGGGGAGGTAGGTCATTAAGTCCTTAGGTAGAACCGATTCTGGTATCCCCCTAATTCTAATATTTTTCCTCCGTCCCCGATTCTCTAAATCTTCTATCTTGTCATGCAGCGTGTCTAGTAGAGAGGACTGTTGCTCTGCTTGTTCTTGCAAAGATATAATGGTTTCGTTGGTTTGGCCTGAGGTGTCTTCCAGTGCCTCGACCCGGAACCCTAAGGAGTGAATATCTTGCTTGAGTTCCGCCATCTCCTCTTTTATACAAGATCTAATAATTTCAGCTATGTCTTGTTTAGAGGCAAGAGAGGAGAGTACAGAAGTTGGGATTTGTGTCATAGGGTCCTGAGTTGGCGAGATTGAAATAGAATTATTACCCCGTGGGGAACAAGGAAAGACTTAAAAGAAATGGGTACAAGACCCCAAAAAGGGAAAAGAAGACTAGAGGAAGAAGGGGGTGAGTGAGAAGAGCTCCAAGGACACAAAAGACTAAGATAAAAGAGACTAACACCAGCCCCACTGGAATTTTTAATTTAAGTAATCTTATATTAAATGAGGAACAGAAAAAGGTTTTACACAAGGGTCTATCCTTTGCTCCTACTGGGAGATTAAACACATTTGAAACTATGATAAATATTGACCAATATATACGCAAATTAACCTTAAAGAGACATTTTCTCAAGAACCCTATAGAACATTCCATCTCTTCAACTATACAGGCAGGGGCACAATAGTCACATACAGATTTAAAACCAAAATCTACTTATTATCCTACACAAGATAAAGGAAAGTATTTAGAAATATTCGAGAAGTCTATAAAGGAGGATCTTCAAAATTGTACACTTAAAAAGAGTAAATATTCAAATATAACAAGAAGAGAAAGTGAAATAATACGTGATTTAAAAAATAATCCTGACATCATGATAAAGCCCGCGGACAAGGGCGGTGGTGTGGTCATTTTAAACACGGAGGATTATGTAATGGAAACATATAGGTTATTAAATGATGAAAGTACATATAAAAAATTGAAAATGAACCCGATTAAAGATCAAACAGTAAAATTAGACAAACTATTACAGTTCGCAAAAAAAGAAAATATACTTAATGAAAGGGAATTTTGTTTTTTGAATATTTTATACCCAAAAACCCCAATTTTTTATTATTTACCAAAAATCCACAAGTCCCTTTCTAACCCACCTGGAAGACCCATAGTATTGGGTATACACTCATTAACATCAAACTTGTCAGAATACGTGGACAATTTTTTGCAGAAATATGTGGTCACATTACCATCTCACATTAAAGATTCAACACATTTTCTAAATTTATTAGGGGATATCACGTGGAAAGATGATTATACTCTTGTAACTTGTGATGTAAATTCCCTGTACACAAATATTATTCACGAATTAGGTCTTGAAGCTGTTAAATATTATTTACATAGAGATGAAGATATCCCAGTTGTACAAGCAGATTTTATATTACAGTGTATTGATTTTATTCTTAATAATATTTATTTTAATTTTAATGGGGAGTTTTTTTATTCAAACTAAAGGCACAGCTATGGGTACAAAATTCGCACCCAACTATGCGAACATTTTTATGGGCCTATTTGAATTAGAAAATATTATGAAATCTCATTGGAATAATAACTTAATTATGTTTAAAAGATTTATAGATGACATCTTCATCATATGGAAAGGAGGAGAGGAACTCCTAAATATGTTTATACAGGATCTGAATCAAAATACATGGGGTCTAACTTTCACACATGAATCTAGTACAAAACAAATACATTTTTTAGATATCCACGTTTATATATAAATTAACTTGATCATGACCAAAACTTTCTTTAAGGAATTGGATGCAAATAATTATATCCACTTCCAGAGCTGTCATTTAGATTTATGGAAAACTAATATCCCCAAGGGACAATTCCTACGCTTAAGAAAGAACTGTACTGATATATCAGTCCATAGGGAACAGGCTAAAATTTTGAAGGACAAATTCACTGAACGTGGATATAGTGAAAATGTTATAGATGAAGCTATACTTTGTGCAGAACAGAAGGATAGAGAAAAATTATTAGGATCCAGAAATACTCACAGTAACAAGAGGGTACAAGAAATTACGATCAAAGACACATCTTTCATCACAAATTATAGTTCAGATTACAAGTTAATAAAGAAAATATTGAACAAACACTAGTATTTGGTTAAAAAGGACCCTTTATTAAGTGATTTAATTAGCGATAAGCCAAAAATTATTTATAGAAGGTTTTTTCCCTGCCTTGGCTGCAAGGCCTGTAGATTCAGTAATAAAACTAAAATTGTAGAATCTAGTCAATCTAAATTTAAATTTTATATTAAAGAGGTTATAAGATGTACTGACAATAATGTAGTGTATATAATTCAGTGCCCGTGTAAGAGACAATATTTAGGTCAAACGAGCCGCCCACTAAGAGACAGAATAAGACAACACTTATTGAACATTGAGTGGGGTTTTGAAGATCACCTGTTATCTAAACATTTTAAGGACTACCACAACCAAAGTACAAGTGGGTTGAAATATTGGGGATTAAAAAAGGTTAGTCTACATAGGGGTGGAAACATAACAAATACCCTACTTTTAACTGAGGAAGAATTATTTTTTAAATTTAATATCTTAACTCCAAATGGTCTAAATGCGGAATTGGACTTAAACCCCTTTATTTAGATAATTAGTAAGTTCACTGGTTATAGATTACCGCATTCATTTATATATCAACCTTCAGTTTTAATCTCTTTATGAATTGTCCATTTTTAAGAATTGTCTATTTTTAAAAAGTGTCTATTTTTATATGATATTTTTAATGAAATATATCTTCACCTATAGAGTTAATTAAAAAAAAAATGTATATATTTTTTTATATATTTTATATATGTATTTCTTAGAGATAGGAATTACTACACAGAAATACCATTTCATTTTGGGATAAAATGTTGTATATAGTTAGGATTTTTTTGAATATTTTGATTGTCTTTTAAATATTTTTTATTAATATATTTTTATTACAATATTTTTTATCAATTGATGCATAAATGCTGAAACCTTCTATTGAAATTACTGACTTTGGGGAATACAACAAAGAAATAATTCCAGAATATACTCAATTTGCCATTCATGCAACAAATATCCCTTTAAGAAGTAAAGCAAAAAATCCCTTTAAGGGACGGATATAAAAAATGGACTCTAGCCAACTTCCTGTCATCTTGATAAAGGCATCTGTGTGATGCTGAAACGCGTAGATTTGAAGGAAGTTGTGACTTTTAACTAAGTAGCTGATACGAGTTCAGCCGAACTTAGGACGAAGAACATTTACTACAAAGTTCCCCCGACACATCCGGAGAACGGTGCAGGCTGCTGTGACTGTATATGAAGGAGCTGATACGAGTTCAGCTGAAACCAAACACAAGGAGCTTGGATTGCACTTTCAGTATACCCGGTGACAAAAGTGGATGGCTCAGACACGGCTTAGACACGGAAGCCACTCTCAAACTACAGCTAAGTGAGAAATAATATATATGCTGTAGAAGCAGCAGAGGGGAGAGACCCTTTGTAAATCCAGTGGTGAGTAGAAATTTGCAGAGAGCATAAAGACACAGTAGAGCGAATCAACATTTGACTTATGTGAAACTGATTAATAACCACCTAAGACTTTTTATCAGATTCAAGGGTGATATACACCGCAAAGTGCGGATCAGATATAAACTTGCAATTTACCTTTCATCTTTTTTCCATATGATCGATTTTCAAAAACAAGGATCAGTGAGCTGATTGGCTATCACGTTGTTACATGCTGATTGAGTAACATAACGGCTGGAGAACGCCGCCTTTCACAAAGGTACTTTGTATCAATCACTATTTGTGCATAACGAGGAATGTATACTTTGAACTTGCAAGGGCAATAAGGCAAAAAGTTATATTTTGGAGAACACAGCAAGTATCAAGTACTGAAAAAATTGACTAACATCCTATATATTTTTAAGTGTTGCAATATATATTTTTTATCCGGATTTTGCATATTATATTTTGGAATATTCCATTAACCATTATCTTTTAGTTGTGGCCACAACTCATTTTAAAGTTTATAGTTGATTGTAAGATTGTATTAATTTGTTTTAATTTATGCATTTATGAATTAAATTTATATATATATATATATATATATATATATATATATATATTCTACTAGGGTATTAAGTATTTATATATAACATTCTGAAAGTATCATATATATACTGTGTAGGTACATGGATAGTATAATTCATATTGGTTATACACAAACTTTTGACCTTCAGCCCTGATGGTATAGGGGCGCAACTCTTTATATTATCTACTGAATTACTCCCTTTTTCCCATTTGGACTCTAGCCAGGAAAAGTGAGAGGACACGTATGGAGGACACATATTGTATACATCATTACACAGAGCTGAAGACTGGGAGCGTGACTAGCGCTTGGAACGCTTTGTACTGGAACATGCATCGAGACTGACAAGGTCAATCCGAAAATGAAGAAAGTGAGCTCTGTTCATGGTGAGACCAGTTGCAGTGAAAAGCCATAACTTTTTGGTAAGTCTCCTGCCTTGAGCAGGATTGTGCTATATTACACTCCCTGTTTTAGTGTAACAGTTCATTTGAATGTAAGTCTATAGAAATGGAAGAGGCTGTAGCACAAGGTTCTATCTCCAGAGATTAGGGACCACCATGGGAGCTAAATCTGCTCCTTCCTACGCCAACCTGTTTCTAGGTTGGTGGGAGTGGTCCCACATCTATGGAGATACCAACCCCTTCAGGGAAAATATTACTTTCTATCATCGCTTTATAGATGACCTCTTGCTGACCTCTTGCATTTGCGAAAGAGTCCCTGTATTTAAGAAACCGCTTGCTACAGAGAAGTTATTTCCCACATGTAATTTCTAGAGCAGAGAAAGAAACAAAAACGCTGAATAGAAAACATCTTTTAGCTGACAGAATGAAACATACTGAAAAACATGACAGAGCTACATTTGTCACCACATATAGTGAAGTGTATCCAGCTATATGTAATATTATAAAAAAACATTTTAAAATGTTAGCCGCTGATGATGGTCTAATTAAATGTGTTAGTAAAGGGGTTAGATGCTCATATAGGAAAACTAAAACCCTAGGAAACCTCCTTTCACCCTCACAACTACTTAACACTAACAGAGTTGTGGGATCTTGGCTATCCCATAGAAGTTTAGATGTGGCAGTAACAGGTGCCGCCCATGTGATTCGGTTTTAATATCTGACACATTCAAATCCGAAACTACAGGTACACAATTCCCAATTCAGTCTTGCCTTAATTGCACTTCTACTTTTGTTATTTACCTGTTAACCTGCACTCAGTGTAAACTTCAATACGTAGGGTTAACTATGCGAGATGTTAGGTCTAGAATACGCGAACATCTATCTACCATCAGTGTTGGTAGGTCAAAGACTGTTTTGGTTCAACATTTTGTTTAGATCCATGAAGGCTCAGATCGTACTCTGAGATGGCAAGCAATTGAGAGAGTATTCTCCCCGAAACGATGGGGTGACAGGACTAAACTTTTCCAAAAAAGAGAAATGTTCTGGATATTTACTCTCCAGACTAGAGCTCCACTAGGCTTTAACTCAGAGTACAATCTGATCAATTATTGGGAGTGATATCCTTATTCACTCTGATCCTTCTCTACACATACATGTATATATTTTAATGCTCATACTATATATATTTCTGACAATGCATACAAGCGTATCACTGAGAGGTCTCTCTCCTAAAACTCTACTGTTGTGCAATTATGCTGTATACTTAAGCCTCTTTACATATCTTTGCATTCATGCATTCATAAGTATCTACATACACGTATATATACATATACGTTTGTGTACTGGTATGCATTTTCATTCTTCATTTATTTGCACTATTATAATTGCAGTTTGATTGTATTTACTTGAATATCTCTGTATTTATATTTGTCCTCCACAACATTATGTCTTATGCTTAGGAATGTACTCACTGTATCTAAGGGCATTTGTGATGTAAACTTTTTTGCAGGTTTGCAAGGGTTAAAATATTGTTAATTATTGGACACTCCACCTGTTTGTTCTTAACCTATTAAACGTCAGGGTGTTCCTTTTTAAAGGTTGTAGTTTTCCTATCGCCCTTAGCTATGAGTAAGGCTTGTTGAGCCGAAACATGATCGCTGTCATCTAGGGACTGCTGTCCTACCTTGATTCTTTGGAGACTGCCTTCGTTTTCCTTTTAAGTTTTGTAACTCAGTAAATGGAACTTTTAAACTGTTAGTCTTTGTCAAACTTTTTGTTTTGTAGCACAAGGTACACTTATATACAACTCTTATAGTCAGCCCTCCATCCTGTGCCCCTGTCCTCCCTGCAAAGACCCCTGTTTATTAGGTTATATATCTTTTCTGTATTTCTTCTGGCTTTCATTGTGACACAGTAATTCAAAGTGATAGAATACAGGCACATTAACATCTAATTCACACATTGCTGCTGTATTTTATTTGATTCCTTAACAGGTTTTGTTGTTTCACCTTCATAGGCAAGCTGACATGGGCACTTAATGATGTAAACATATTCAGGCTCACATGTATAACAATTATTGATGCAAACTATCATAAACTATATATTTATATGTAAATAAAAGATACTTAGAAAAGGGACATTTCATAATGTGGCACTTGGGGGGGGGGGGCACTTCCCTCAAAACATTACCACTGTGTATATATACATTCTAATATAAAATTCACATTCACACAAATTCAAATATTTTATATGTTTAAGTTTCTTTTCTTTCATTTTTCCTTAGACTTGCATGGATGAATATGAGAAATATTTAATTTTGTGTTGTGTGTAGAATTATTCAGGTGATTGATCAACAGACTAGAAAATGAAGCATCATTTTTCATGAATAAAGTTAGGCCAATTTCTTCAGGGCTCTCTGTATGTCTTTACTCCTCAAACCATATATTACTGGGTTCAGCAAGGGGGTAACTACTGTATAGATTAGTGAAAGAAATTTGTTGGTGTTTGTTGATTTTGTTTTGGATGGAACTGTGTAAATAGTGAACATTGTTCCATAATATGCACACACAACAGTCAAGTGCGAGCTGCACGTGGAGAAGACTTTCTGTCGGCCACTGGTGGATGGAATGTTGAGGACAGTGATGAAAATATGAATGTAAGATGCAACAATGTAGAAGAGAGGAAAGCATATTACAGGAATAGTAGCTATAATGACTTCCAACTTCACAAAGTAAGTTTCTGAGCAGGAAATCTGTAGCAGTGGATCAATATCGCAGAATAAATGATCAATAGTGTTAGGTCCAGCAAATTCTAAAAAGGATATCATAATAACTGGTATTATCGCTGTCAGACATGCCAAAAACCAAGACCAGAAGATAAGGTTTAGGCACTGTTTAAAATTCATGATAGAGGCATAGCGTAATGGGTTACATATAGCAAGATAACGATCATAAGACATAACACCAAGTAGAAGACACTCTGTAGCTCCACAAACACCGTAAATGTAAAACTGTAAAAGGCAAACACCAAATGATATTGTCTCACCTTTTCTCCATATGACAAAGAGCATGTTTGGTACAATGTTTGTGGTCAACATAACATCACATAGACAGAGGTTGCTCAGGAAGTAATACATAGGGAACTTGAGATAAGGACTTACTAAGACGAGGGTGATGATCAGTAGATTACCAGCTACTGTTAAATTGTAAAGAGGAAGAATAATTAGAAAAATACACCATTTAGAAAACTGAGTGTTTGTAAATCCTAAAAGCAGGAATTCTGTGACATCTGATTGGTTATTCTCAGGCATTTTCTAAACAGAAAAAAATAGAAACAAAATTAAGAGAAAAAATGATCTTTCATAGAAACTTAGAAGTTTGTTAAATAAAAATAAAAGACAAAATGGAACATTGTTATTTTTTTCTTGTTTGAAAATATTGATTTTAACCCAAACGTCTAAGATCTGTCTGTTTCCCAGTTTTCTCAGTTAAAAGACACAGTTCTGATATTGTCTCAAGAATGTGGCCCTTAATGAGGAACAAGTCTGCAGTTGCTTCACCTCACCTGCTAAAGAGGTTCCACCTGGCATGCAAGTGCTTAGAAGCGTGCCAGAATTTAATGTGTTTAATATGGGGTTTAAGGTAATACAACAAATAAATAGGAACTTAAAATCTGTATAAGACAAATTATATTAGAAAATACCAAATACAACCTCAATTTCGAAAAAGTTGTGACAGTATGGAAAATGCTTAAAACAAACAAAAGGAGTCATTTGAAAATTCAATTCACCCTGTACTATATTGAAAATACATTATTAACACATTATTTGTTGTTTTACTTTGTGAATTTGAAAAAATACACTCATTTCAAATCTGATGACTGCAACACACTCCAAAATAGTTGGGACAGTTGACTGTTGACCACTGTGTAACATCACTTTTTCTTTTAATAACACTTATTAAGTGTTTGGGCACTGAAGACACCAGTTGGTTAAGTTTAACAAGCAGAATTTCCACCCATTCATCAATTTTGCATGTCCTTAGCTGCGTAACTGTACGGGGCCTTTCATTGCCTTATTTTGCACTTCATAATGCGCCACACATTCTCAATCAGAGACAGATCAGGAGTGCAGGCAGACCATACTAGCACCCACACTCTCTGCTTATACAACCATGCGCTTGTAATCCGGGCAGAATGTGGTTTGGCATTGTTACCCATGCCATAGGCACTGACACTCCCCCATACCATGACAGATGCTGGCTTTTAGACCTGACACTGATAACAAATTGGATGGTCTTTTTCCTCTTTGGCCCGTAAAACAGGACGGCTGTTTTTTCAAAAAACTATTTAAAATGTTGACTTGAGGGAACACAAAACAAGATTCCACTGTGCTACTGTCCATCTCAGATGAGACCGAGCCCAGAGAAGTCGGTGGCGCTTCTAGACAGTGTTGATGTATGGCTTCTGCTTTGCATAGTAAAGCCTTAACTTGCATCTGTGGATGCAATGCCGAATGGTGTTGACTGACAAAGGTTTACCAAAGTATTACCGAGCCCATGTCAGGAAATCCATTACAAACTCATGATGGTTTTTCAGACAGTGATGTCTGAGGGATCGGAGATCACGCGCATTCAGAAGTGGTTTTCGGCCTTGCCATTTATGCACAGAGATTTGATCGGATTCCTTGAATCTTTTAAAAATATTGTGCACTGTAGAAGGTAAAATGCCCAAAATCCTATCGAATTGTCTTTGGGGAATGTTGGTCTCAAAGTGTTGGTTTATTCGCTGACGCATCTGTTGGCAGATTGGCGAGCCTTGACCCATATTTGCTCTTGAAAGACTAGGCCTTTTTTAGAGGCTCCTTATATACTATGATTACACAATTGCCTCACCTGTTTCACATCACCTTCTTATTTCAACTTGTCAGATCTTATTAGTTCTAAATTGCCACTGTCCCAACTTTTTTGAACGTGTTGCAGTCATCAGATTTTAAATGAATGTATATTTTCAAACATTCATTAAAGTCACAAAATAAAACATAAAATAATGTGTTAATAATCGCCTAGATTACGAGTTTTGCGGTAACAGGGGTGCGGTGCTAACTTACAGTTTATTCTCACCGCTCACTTACCTGCAGCGCTGGTATTAC
The DNA here is from genome assembly GCF_027579735.1 of Bombina bombina. Classification (NCBI taxonomy): domain Eukaryota; kingdom Metazoa; phylum Chordata; class Amphibia; order Anura; family Bombinatoridae; genus Bombina; species Bombina bombina. Next base: position 592,228,572 of record NC_069505.1, on the reverse strand, counting down.
AGATTTTTATAAACCCGGTGTTAAAAAGCAAGAAGTGAGCGTAGAGCAAAATTGTGCTCCATACCACACTCCAATACCAGCGCTGCTTAAGTCAGTGGTGAGCTGGTCGTACGTGCTCGTGCACGATTTCCCCATGGACATCAATGGGGAGAGACGACTGAGAAAAAGTCTAACACCTGCAAAAGAGCAGCGTAAAACTCAGTAACGCAGCCCCATTGATTCCTATGGGGAAACTAAAGTTATGTTTACACCTAACATCCTAACATGAACCCCGAGTCTAAACACCCCTAATCTTACACTTATTAACCCCTAATCTGTCACCCATGACATCGCCGACACCTGCATTATACTTATGGACCCCTAATCTGCCGCTCCGGATATCGCCGACACCTACCTTATACTTATTAACCCCTAATATGCTGCCCCCAACATCGCTGACACCTACATTATATTTATTAACCGCTAATATCCCTCCCCCAATGTCGCCGCAACCTACCTACATTTATTAACCCCTAATCTGCTGCCCCCAACGTCGCCGCCACTATTCTAAATTTATTAACCCCTAAACCTAAGTCTAACCCTAACACCCCCCTAAATAAATCTAAATAAAATTCCTATCATTAACTAAATTATTCCTATTTAAAACTAAATACTTACCTATAAAATAAACCCTAAACTAACTACAATATAAATATTGACAAAGACCCACACGGGTTGAAACGCGTAGAAGAATTACCCTGCCATTACACAAAATTGCCTTTCTGCTATTAGTCTATTCGATAGATGAAGTTTGGAGGAGAATCTTTCACCGCGTACTTGTAAGTACTGAAGAGCGGTAATAGAACCAGGATTAGAGGTCTCCCTACACCTCGTAATAGACTTGCACAAGTCTGAATCACCTGGAGGTTCCGGAAATCAGGTGACGTAGGAGTCTTGGAAGCCGCCGGTGTGCGGTCGATTGTTTGTAGCAGAGCGGCTGAGATACAAGTGGAGTAACGGTAAGAAGGCGGATAGCCTTAGAATACACAGGATAACAACGGAGACTTCTGTAAAGTATTGAAGTCTTACAGACTAACCCCCTTGCAAATTAGATACAGCGCCGGTGAAAAAAGACCGACGGCTGTTGTCATTTGGGACAATCAGTTATAAAAGAGACTAAGACCTGGCACTTTACCTTGCTGTAGCGGATTTGTCAGAAATTGAACTGTGCATGAATTTTTTATCATAAACTTTTTATCAGGAAGAGACATTATTATCTTTAAGTCCTTTCTAGAAATATATTGCACCTTCTGGTTTCGATACGAATTCAAGCTTGCATTTATTAATTGATTTTATATAATCATTTAGACTGTTATTGTTTTAGGGAGTGTGTGAATGGTTGAAAGAGCAACTATAGTTGGGAATGAATGTTTACTGTTTTAGATTTTGATTGTTATTTTGGAATTGTGCATCAAATAAACATTTTTATATACTAGATCTGTTTATTAATTAAATATCTTAAATATTTTAATATATTTAAAGACCATAGTAGATTTGATTTTATTCCCTACTGTTTGATCTATTCTCTATAAAGGTAATTATATTTATTGCATATCTACTGAATCTCCTGCTTTAAGCGCCCACTGTTTTATAATAAATTTAACTACAATATAAGTAATAGTTACATTGTATCTATCTTAGGGTTTATTTTTATTTTACAGGCAAGTTTGTATTTATTTTAACTAGGTAGAATAGTTACTAAATAGTTATTAACTATTTATTAACTACCTAGCTAAAATAAATACACATGTACCTGTAAAATAAAACCTAACCTAAGTTACACTAACACCTAACACTACACTACAATTAAATAAATTACCTAAATTAAATACAATTAAATAAATTAAATACAATTAGCTAAATTACAAAAAAAAAAAACACTAAATTACAGTGAATAAAAAACAAATTGCAAGATATTTAAACTAATTACACCTAATCTAATAGCCCTATCAAAATAAAAAAGCCCCCCCCCCCAAAAAAAAACAAAAACTAGCCTAAACTAAACTATCAATAGCCCTTAAAAGGGCCTTTTGCGGGGCATTGCCCCAAAGAAATCAGCTCTTTTACCTGAAAAAGAAATACAAACAACCCCCAACAGTAAAACCCACCACCCACACAACCAACCCCCCAAATAAAACCCTAAAAAAACTAAAAAAAATAAGTTTCCCATTGCCCTGAAAAGGGCATTTGGATGGGCATTGCCCTTAAAAGGGCATTTAGCTCTATTGCTGCCCAAAGCCCTAACCTAAAAATAAAACCCACCCAATACACCCTTAAAAAATCCTAACACTAACCCCGGAAGATTCACTTACCGGGAGAAGTCTTCATCCAAGCGGCAAGATGTCCTCAACGAAGCCGACAGAAGTGGTCCTCCAGACGGGCAGAAGCGGTCCTCCAGACGGGTAGAAGTCTTCACCCAGATGGCATCTTCTATCTTCATCTTTCTGACGCGGAGCGGATCCATCTTCAAGACATCCAGCGCAGAGCATCCTCTTCTTCTGACGTCTTCTTGCTGAATGAAGGTATCTTTAAGTGACGTCATCCAAGATGGCGTCCCTTAGATTCCGATTGGCTGATAGAATTCTATCAGCCAATCGGAATTATGGTTGAAAAAATCCTATTGGCTGATCCAATCAGCCAATAGAATTAAGCTGGTATTCTATTGGCTGATTGGAACAGCCAATAGAATGCAAGCTCAATCCTATTGGCTGATTGGATCAGCCAATAGGATTTAAGTTCAATCCTATTGACTGATTGCATCAGCCAATGGGATTTTTTCAACCTTAATTCCATCTTCCGTCTGGAGGACCACTTCTGCCGGCTTTGTTGAAGACATCTTGCCGCTTGGATGAAGACTTCTCCTGGTAAGTGAATCTTCGGGGGTTAGTGTTAGGATTTTTTAAGGGTGTATTGAGTGGGTTTTATTTTTAGGTTAGGGCTTTGGGCAGCAATAGAGCTAAATGCCCTTTTAAGGGCAATGCCCATCCAAATGCCCTTTTCAGGGCAATGGGGAGCTTAGTTTTTTTTTTAGTTAGGGTTTTATTTGGGGAGTTGGTTGTGTGGGTGGTGGGTTTTACTGTTGTATTTCTTTTTCAGGTAAAAGAGCTGATTTCTTTGGGGCAATGTCCCGCAAAAGGCCCTTTTAAGGGCTATTGATAGTTTAGCTTAGACTAGGGTTTTTTTATTTTAGGGGGGATTTTTTTTATTTTGATAGGGCTATTAGATTAGGTGTAATTAGTTTAAATATCTTGTAATTTGTTTTTTTTAGTTTCTGTAATTTAGTGGGGGTTTTTTTTTTTTAAATTTAGCTAATTGTATTTAATTGTATTTAATTTAGGTAAGTTATTTAATTGTAGTGTAGTGTTAGGTGTTAGTTTAACTTAGGTTAGGTTTTATTTTACAGGTAAATTTGTATTTATTTTAGCTAGGTAGTTATTAAATAGTTAATAACTATTTATTAACTATTCTACCTAGTTAAAATAAATACATAAAAATGGTGGTATTCTAGCGCTAAGAATGCCCTAAGCTGTAACCGAAAAATGGGGTCTAACCTCCCCCAGAAAAAAGTAATACTAAGACACAGGGAGCGGTACAGCGCCAGAAGGCCAAGGGACAAATATACAAAACTGCCGATACGTTTAAAAATGTGGATTTATTACAATCAGATAAAATAATAAATTGTACAATAAGATAAAACCAAGTGGTGTAGTGGCAAAAATTGCCAAACAAGTATTAAAACATATATAAAACCATAGGACGGTTAGTGGATTTAAAAAACTGTAAAATCAGAAATACCTTGGCATTCATATAATTAACGTAGAAGTCTAGGGTACATAAAAAGGTTGATAGCGCTGTCTGAGAATTCAATGGGTGGGATGTGGTGGGTCAGTGGAGTAGGTTATGGATCCATATTTAGTGTACACTGTGGTGAAGTGTGGGAGGTGCGTGCAGAATTATGCAAAATTATGAGAATAACCCTTTTCAGAGTAGACCTGGATGTGGATGCTTAAAAGCTACCAGAGAACAAATACAATGTAGCAAAATACAACACAATAAAAATGGTTACAGGTGGAATGTGACAAAGTGCAACACAGTGGAAATAATAAAACTGGATGAAAAATCACAAATAAAAGGTACACATGAATAAATGTCGAATGAGAACTAGGACTCCGACATAAAAACAAAAGATATCCAATCAAAAATAGTGAGGGGTCCTAAAAAAAACCAATAGGATGAAAATTAAAAGTCAAATTATTAGTCAATGAAAAATCCAAAAAATGAAAAATCCAAAAAATGATGCTCAACAAAGGAGGGATGGAGAACAAAGTGAGTGCAAAAATCGGTGCGAAAAAAACGGAAAAAACAGGCATAAAAAGTTAATCCATTTGTTATCCAAATTGTGACCAATAGGTGATCCAAATATATCACAGTGGTGATAAAAAATTAAAGTCTAATCACAACAAAGCCAGGTGAAAAAAAGAAATATAAAATAAAGTGTAATGGGTGAGACAAGGTAAATTCCAGGGATCCCAATGAACTTTAGGCAATCAGCGGCTCAATATTGTCGTCCCTAGTAGATTCCTGCAACCCAAAATAACAACATAGCGTAATACAGTAAAAAATAGTAATAATAGAGTTGAAAAGATGCTTACCAAAGGGTCTACGCGTTTCGGTCCTCAAAAGACCTTTTTCAAGACTGATCCAGTGGTAAGCAAAGCATCTTTAAATAGGGGTTTGCTGGAATACCCGGATGTGGCTTACAAAACATTCCACTTCCGGTTCCGCTTGGTTTTTGGAAATAAAGTTGCTTTAATTGTCAAATATATGGATTATTTGTCAATATATTTCATGTCATATAAGGGGTATTTCAGTGAACGTGCTTATGGCAACATTATTGCATGTATTTGGATGTATCAAAAAACGGAAAGCGAAAGTCGTGACTTCACTTCCGGTTTACGGACCAGACTAGCATGCCTCTGTATCCTCACCTGATATTCAGTACATCCAAATTAAACAACTGTTGCAGCATGCTAACCAATTAGCGGCGATATCCCCAGACCCCCCGCCCCTATGGGCACTCGCAAAAAGAAACACAATTGTCAGTTGGAGATGCCATATGTATCTCTTAAGTGTATTTTGCAACACTTATGGTAATCGAAAGCAGCTGAAAATAAAATACAATACAGAGCATGGTCACTGTTTGGACCGTCTTTGTATATTGGAAGTTGAGAGTGCCCTATTTTGGACTCAACGGGTCTTGATATATATTCATACATGTGTACAGTATATGACATCATCATAACATCATGGCCCAATTTCTTATTAGGCAGGGTATTTTGGTCAAATAACAGTACATCTTGTAATCCACATTTTGAAAAGTGGATTGATATGGTGCCTTGGGTTATCGTGAACTGGTACCAGGCAGTGGTTTTGCTATAATTTTTCTATGGTATAGAGACCAATCGTTCATAGGTGGTGCCTATGATCGGATTGCTTATGTTGGTAATATTGAGGAGATGTTTTTCGCTACAGAACAAAAATCTATTGGATGTGATATAGCATTTACTTTAGAAAATAACAGTTAGGGTTGGCAATGTTATCCTAATATGGGTACTCAAATATATTTTATTTTAGTGTTTGTTAAGTGTGAGGTTAATTGTAGGTGTATCTTAGCCCGTTTGGACCTTTTTTTTGATATATTATCAATCAAGAGGCAATAACTTAGAGAAATAGGAGCGGACTAGACTTTTAAGGTCAAAATTGGGGTTATTCTATATTTAGTTGTTACTTTAATGAGAGGTTGGTGGATTGGCATTTTGAAGTCGAGCATAATATCGGGTGTCACTTACATATAAGGAGAACTGATGAATGTGTATGAGCAGGGATTGATGAACCTATCGGGTTAAAATTGGACCCGACATAGCATTTATGTAGAGGGAACTTCTATTATGTAATCGTAGGGTAATATACCATTTGTCCTGTTATATCTAGGAGTGCGTGTAGTAATTCTTTTAAGAGGGAAGGTATTCCTAACTAACTATCTAAGGTTCAGATAAGTTTAAGTAAGATGTTTTCATGTATGGGGGAGGAAAGTTGGTGAGACCTAACGTTTGATTTGAATCATAGGTGGGCATAGGAGTGGATTCTCATTACTGATTAAAGAGGTGGGCCAGGTCCTCTTTATTGTTTAGACCTTTTGGGTGTAGGCAGTCCAAAAGGAAAATCCATTTCGACTCTGCCCTGAGAAGGATTTTTTCAAAGTCCCCTCCCCTCCAATTTTTCATTATTTTTTGTATGCCCATGAATCTCATCTCCTGTATTCTGCCATTGTGTTTATCTGAAAAATGTTTATATAGTATGGTGTCCTTATTTTGTTTTTCGATCAGTAATATATGCTCTCTCAGCCTAACTCTGAGGCTTCTTGAAGTCTGGCCAACATACTGGAGGCCACAGGAACACTCGATGAGATAGATGACCCCTGTGTCTTTGCATCTGATAAGGTCCTTAATTGTAAATTCTTCTCCAGTTTGGAATGAATGGACTTGTTTAGTCTTAATCCCTCTCTTGCAAGCTTTACAAGAGTGGCATGGGAAATACCCTTTCAGTGGTTTTCCCTGTAAGTCGTGTGTTTTTGTTTTTTTCTTTCGAGGCAAGCTTGGAGCTAATACGTTTTTTAGGTTACTTGTTTTTTTATATACAAAGCTGGGTCGATCAGGGAGTAAGTTCCCAATGATCTCGTCGTCTTTCAGCAGATGTCAGTGTTTTTTAAAAAAAATTTCCATAATATATCTGTTACTGCTGTACTCTGTGATCATTGGTACATTGAGTCTTCCTTCTGTCCCGTATCCTTTCTTTTCTTTGTACTTTGTTAGATCTTTCCTTTCCACCTTTCTTACTTCCTCTATCTTGAGGTTTAGATCTTCTTCCTTATAGCCTCGTTCTACAAACTTTTCTTTTAGGCGGGTCACTTGTTTCTCCCAAGTCTGGATATTCGAACAGTTTTTTCGAACTCTTAAAAATTGACTTTTGGGGATGTTGTTTATCCATTTTTCATGATGGCAACTATTGTAATGCACATAGTTGTTACTATCAACTGTTTTGAAGTGCGTGGACGTTTCCCATTTGCTATTGTGGACTTCTATTTTTAAGTCCAGGAAGACTATTTCTTTTGGGCTCCAAATGTGGGTAAACTTTAGATTTAGAACATTTTTGTTCATAATCTCAATAGTATATATGAGGTCTTGGGTTGTACCTTTCCAGATGATAAGAATATCATCGATATATCTGCGGTAGAGGACCAGGTCCGCGCTCGCTGGGCAGGAGTCCCAGAATATACTCTCCCATTTGCCCATATATAAGTTGGCATAGCTGGGCGCGAACCTGGTCCCCATAGCTGTACCGAAGATTTGTTGGTAGTATATTCCTTCATTGCAGAAGTAGTTGTGCTGTAGAATGTGTTGAATACTGTTCAATATAAACTTGGCCTGATCTTCCAACATCAGGGGATCTTTATCCAAGAACCATTTTATTGCTTCAAGTCCCTCTTTGTGGGGTATGCTGGTATATAAGGCGGCTACATCACAGGTGGCCATGATGTAGCCTTCTTCCCACGGGATCTCTTCCAGGATGTTTAGAACCTGTCTGGAATCTTTCAAGTATGATGGGAGGGCCTTTACGTACTTCTGAAGATGTTGGTCGACGTATTCGGACAAGTTACTTGTGAGTGACCCGATTCCAGAAATAATCGGACGTCCGGGAGGGTCCATCAGGGTTTTATGTATCTTGGGTAAATGGTATATTATAGGTGTCATCGGATGTTTTATGTCTAGATATCTATGCTCTTTTTCGTTCAAAATGCCGGAATTTTTGGCTGTTTTGAGAAGTTCCTTGAGTTCTTCTTGATATTGTTTCACAGGATTATTCCTAAGCTTTAGATATGTTTTTTGGTCGTCGAGAAGACGTTGGTTCTCTGCATTGTATTTTTCCCTGTCGAGAATAACGATGCCCCCGCCTTTATCGGCTGGCTTAATCGTTAGTTGGTTGTTCGCCTCAAGTTTCCTGATGGTCTCTGTATGTTGTTTGGTTAGGTTGTGTTTAATCTTTTTCAAACTCTTTTGTTTGACATCTCTAATATCTTTGGTGACCATGATTTCAAATGCGTCAATGGCATTTCCTTTAGCATGAGTGGGATAGAAGCTGGACTTTGGTTTGAGTCCCGTGTGGATATATGGATCTTCAGCATCAGCTGAGGTGTAGCTTCTGGGTATCGTTGTATCAAGAGCAGTTTTTAGGAAGTACCTTTTTAAGGTTAATTTCCTTATAAAATCCTTGGTACTCATAAATGTTTGGAATTTATCCATGCTCCTTGCCGGAGCAAAAGAGAGGCCATACTTCAGAACTTCCTTCTCTTCTTTTTTTATTTCGTATGAACTAAGGTTGAAGATTCCATCTTCAGTGGCCCTCTTATCGGATCCACGAGATGATGAAGGTATTTGTGTAAGATCCTTATTATCAGTTGCCCCATCGCTTGTTATTGGGGTCTTATTTCTCTTTGTTTTATTTCCCCCACGTTTGCCTCTTGTCTTCTTTTTTTGTCTCCTTTGTGGTTCAGAGGTCTCCTCCTCTAATTCTTTCTCTTGTCCTTTACTGCTGGTTGATTCATTTTTAAAAAATGTGAAGATGAGGCGATTTGGTTTAAAATCGTCCCTGAGTTTGTGTCGGCATTCGACAGGCTTCTGTTGGGATGTCCGTTCTGTCTATCAGACATATCAGGTTTTCTACAGTTCGTCATATCATGTGGTTTATAAGAACTTTTTTCATATTCTCCATGTGTTCCATCTCTTCTTGGCATGTCAGAATTTGCCCAATTCCCATGCCTCGAACTAGTGATGTAGTCATTATTTTGATCTCCTCCATGTTTTTGGACATCATAATAGTTTTGGGGATAATTTCCCCTATCATCTCTATAGTGTCGTCTTGGGCCTCTTCTGTAGTTCCATGATGAATAATTCGTTTGGCCGTAGTGTTCTCTATCTCTGTAGTTATGTCTAAAGGCTTTCTGATAGGGAGCCCTTTCCCATGGCCTTTGGGGGCTCTCATAGTGCCCATAGTAGGGTTCGGATCTGTAATGTTGTGGTCCCCAGTACATTTGTTCCTCCTTTCTATAATTAGAATTATCTCTATGGTCTGTTCTATTCCATTCTGGTCTGGTAGGACTATATTCTGAATGTAGCCTATCTTTCTGAAATCTATTCACATGTGTTTTTTGTGGGCGAAACCTATTCTGCCCCGGTTGCTGTATATTCTGATTCATAACTTCTGGTTGTCTGTCATATGCCCTATTATCATCAGGTTTTACCGATGTACTCCCTACCATATGGTCAATGTTTTGTGTGTGATCTGTGGTTTCAATTAATTCGTTGTCACTAGCTCTTTTTTCGTCTAGTTCTCTCTTTAATTTTTTGGTCTTCTTTGTGATGACATCTTCTCTTATTTTAGTTACTTTTTTAACTAAATTTAATTTCTTTTCTGAAATGTCAATGCCAGAACTTTCTAAGTTCATCAATATCTGCTCATCCTCCTTGATTTCAATGTCCATGTCATTTAATAGTTCATCCCTATAATCAATGATGATATTCATTAGGGTGACTGAGGCAGTGGCTAAAGCCTCTGCCCATCTAGAGGAATATTTGGGTTTGTGTATTGGAAAGGCACAATCTTTAGTGACCATTAAGCCCTTAGGTATGATTTTAAGTTCAATGCATTTTCTTAAAAATGATATGTCTGCCTTATACTTCACCTCTGATACTAATAATTTCTCTAGATTCTTAAAAATAGTCTGGACATCTAAACAGTCATCTTCTCCTTTTTCTAGATACGATGTGTCAAAATCAATATCTTGTCTAATTGACAATAGAGTATCCATAGTATTGGCAGTTAGTATATTCAAAGCTGCTAGGATACCGGTTAGAAAAGAGAATCAATAGATAAAAATGGTGGTATTCTAGCGCTAAGAATGCCCTAAGCTGTAACCGAAAAAAGAAAGAAATTAAAGAAATTAAATTTAGTTAAAAAAGTAACTAAAATAAGAGAGGATGTCATCACAAAGAAGACCAAAAAATTAAAGAGAGAACTAGACGAAAAAAGAGCTAGTGACAACGAATTAATTGAAACCACAGATCACACACAAAACATTGACCATATGGTAGGGAGTACATCGGTAAAACCTGACGATAATAGGGCATATGACAGACAACCAGAAGTTATGAATCAGAATATACAGCAACCGGGGCAGAATAGGTTTCGCCCACAAAAAACACATGTGAATAGATTTCAGAAAGATAGGCTACATTCAGAATATAGTCCTACCAGACCAGAATGGAATAGAACAGACCATAGAGATAATTCTAATTATAGAAAGGAGGAACAAATGTACTGGGGACCACAACATTACAGATCCGAACCCTACTATGGGCACTATGAGAGCCCCCAAAGGCCATGGGAAAGGGCTCCCTATCAGAAAGCCTTTAGACATAACTACAGAGATAGAGAACACTACGGCCAAACGAATTATTCATCATGGAACTACAGAAGAGGCCCAAGACGACACTATAGAGATGATAGGGGAAATTATCCCCAAAACTATTATGATGTCCAAAAACATGGAGGAGATCAAAATAATGACTACATCACTAGTTCGAGGCATGGGAATTGGGCAAATTCTGACATGCCAAGAAGAGATGGAACACATGGAGAATATGAAAAAAGTTCTTATAAACCACATGATATGACGAACTGTAGAAAACCTGATATGTCTGATAGACAGAACGGACATCCCAACAGAAGCCTGTCGAATGCCGACACAAACTCAGGGACGATTTTAAACCAAATCGCCTCATCTTCACATTTTTTAAAAATGAATCAACCAGCAGTAAAGGACAAGAGAAAGAATTAGAGGAGGAGACCTCTGAACCACAAAGGAGACAAAAAAAGAAGACAAGAGGCAAACGTGGGGGAAATAAAACAAAGAGAAATAAGACCCCAATAACAAGCGATGGGGCAACTGATAATAAGGATCTTACACAAATACCTTCATCATCTCGTGGATCCGATAAGAGGGCCACTGAAGATGGAATCTTCAACCTTAGTTCATACGAAATAAAAAAAGAAGAGAAGGAAGTTCTGAAGTATGGCCTCTCTTTTGCTCCGGCAAGGAGCATGGATAAATTCCAAACATTTATGAGTACCAAGGATTTTATAAGGAAATTAACCTTAAAAAGGTACTTCCTAAAAACTGCTCTTGATACAACGATACCCAGAAGCTACACCTCAGCTGATGCTGAAGATCCATATATCCACACGGGACTCAAACCAAAGTCCAGCTTCTATCCCACTCATGCTAAAGGAAATGCCATTGACGCATTTGAAATCATGGTCACCAAAGATATTAGAGATGTCAAACAAAAGAGTTTGAAAAAGATTAAACACAACCTAACCAAACAACATACAGAGACCATCAGGAAACTTGAGGCGAACAACCAACTAACGATTAAGCCAGCCGATAAAGGCGGGGGCATCGTTATTCTCGACAGGGAAAAATACAATGCAGAGAACCAACGTCTTCTCGACGACCAAAAAACATATCTAAAGCTTAGGAATAATCCTGTGAAACAATATCAAGAAGAACTCAAGGAATTTCTCAAAACAGCCAAAAATTCCGGCATTTTGAACGAAAAAGAGCATAGATATCTAGACATAAAACATCCGATGACACCTATAATATACCATTTACCCAAGATACATAAAACCCTGATGGACCCTCCCGGACGTCCGATTATTTCTGGAATCGGGTCACTCACAAGTAACTTGTCCGAATACGTCGACCAACATCTTCAGAAGTACGTAAAGGCCCTCCCATCATACTTGAAAGATTCCAGACAGGTTCTAAACATCCTGGAAGAGATCCCGTGGGAAGAAGGCTACATCATGGCCACCTGTGATGTAGCCGCCTTATATACCAGCATACCCCACAAAGAGGGACTTGAAGCAATAAAATGGTTCTTGGATAAAGATCCCCTGATGTTGGAAGATCAGGCCAAGTTTATATTGAACAGTATTCAACACATTCTACAGCACAACTACTTCTGCAATGAAGGAATATACTACCAACAAATCTGCGGTACAGCTATGGGGACCAGGTTCGCGCCCAGCTATGCCAACTTATATATGGGCAAATGGGAGAGTATATTCTGGGACTCCTGCCCAGCGAGCGCGGACCTGGTCCTCTACCGCAGATATATCGATGATATTCTTATCATCTGGAAAGGTACAACCCAAGACCTCATATATACTATTGAGATTATGAACAAAAATGTTCTAAATCTAAAGTTTACCCACATTTGGAGCCCAAAAGAAATAGTCTTCCTGGACTTAAAAATAGAAGTCCACAATAGCAAATGGGAAACGTCCACGCACTTCAAAACAGTTGATAGTAACAACTATGTGCATTACAATAGTTGCCATCATGAAAAATGGATAAACAACATCCCCAAAAGTCAATTTTTAAGAGTTCGAAAAAACTGTTCGAATATCCAGACTTGGGAGAAACAAGTGACCCGCCTAAAAGAAAAGTTTGTAGAACGAGGCTATAAGGAAGAAGATCTAAACCTCAAGATAGAGGAAGTAAGAAAGGTGGAAAGGAAAGATCTAACAAAGTACAAAGAAAAGAAAGGATACGGGACAGAAGGAAGACTCAATGTACCAATGATCACAGAGTACAGCAGTAACAGATATATTATGGAAAAATTTTTTAAAAAACACTGGCATCTGCTGAAAGACGACGAGATCATTGGGAACTTACTCCCTGATCGACCCAGCTTTGTATATAAAAAAACAAGTAACCTAAAAAACGTATTAGCTCCAAGCTTGCCTCGAAAGAAAAAAACAAAAACACACGACTTACAGGGAAAACCACTGAAAGGGTATTTCCCATGCCACTCTTGTAAAGCTTGCAAGAGAGGGATTAAGACTAAACAAGTCCATTCATTCCAAACTGGAGAAGAATTTACAATTAAGGACCTTATCAGATGCAAAGACACAGGGGTCATCTATCTCATCGAGTGTTCCTGTGGCCTCCAGTATGTTGGCCAGACTTCAAGAAGCCTCAGAGATAGGCTGAGAGAGCATATATTACTGATCGAAAAACAAAATAAGGACACCATACTATATAAACATTTTTCAGATAAACACAATGGCAGAATACAGGAGATGAGATTCATGGGCATACAAAAAATAATGAAAAATTGGAGGGGAGGGGACTTTGAAAAAATCCTTCTCAGGGCAGAGTCGAAATGGATTTTCCTTTTGGACTGCCTACACCCAAAAGGTCTAAACAATAAAGAGGACCTGGCCCACCTCTTTAATCAGTAATGAGAATCCACTCCTATGCCCACCTATGATTCAAATCAAACGTTAGGTCTCACCAACTTTCCTCCCCCATACATGAAAACATCTTACTTAAACTTATCTGAACCTTAGATAGTTAGGAATACCTTCCCTCTTAAAAGAATTACTACACGCACTCCTAGATATAACAGGACAAATGGTATATTACCCTACGATTACATAATAGAAGTTCCCTCTACATAAATGCTATGTCGGGTCCAATTTTAACCCGATAGGTTCATCAATCCCTGCTCATACACATTCATCAGTTCTCCTTATATGTAAGTGACACCCGATATTATGCTCGACTTCAAAATGCCAATCCACCAACCTCTCATTAAAGTAACAACTAAATATAGAATAACCCCAATTTTGACCTTAAAAGTCTAGTCCGCTCCTATTTCTCTAAGTTATTGCCTCTTGATTGATAATATATCAAAAAAATGGTCCAAACGGGCTAAGATACACCTACAATTAACCTCACACTTAACAAACACTAAAATAAAATATATTTGAGTACCCATATTAGGATAACATTGCCAACCCTAACTGTTATTTTCTAAAGTAAATGCTATATCACATCCAATAGATTTTTGTTCTGTAGCGAAAAACATCTCCTCAATATTACCAACATAAGCAATCCGATCATAGGCACCACCTATGAACGATTGGTCTCTATACCATAGAAAAATTATAGCAAAACCACTGCCTGGTACCAGTTCACGATAACCCAAGGCACCATATCAATCCACTTTTCAAAATGTGGATTACAAGATGTACTGTTATTTGACCAAAATACCCTGCCTAATAAGAAATTGGGCCATGATGTTATGATGATGTCATATACTTTACACATGTATGAATATATATCAAGACCCGTTGAGTCCAAAATAGGGCACTCGCAACTTCCAATATACAAAGACGGTCCAAACAGTGACCATGCTCTGTATTGTATTTTATTTTCAGCTGCTTTCGATTACCATAAGTGTTGCAAAATACACTTAAGAGATACATATGGCATCTCCAACTGACAATTGTGTTTCTTTTTGCGAGTGCCCATAGGGGCGGGGGGTCTGGGGATATCGCCGCTAATTGGTTAGCATGCTGCAACAGTTGTTTAATTTGGATGTACTGAATATCAGGTGAGGATACAGAGGCATGCTAGTCTGGTCCGTAAACCGGAAGTGAAGTCACGACTTTCGCTTTCCGTTTTTTGATACATCCAAATACATGCAATAATGTTGCCATAAGCACGTTCACTGAAATACCCCTTATATGACATGAAATATATTGACAAATAATCCATATATTTGACAATTAAAGCAACTTTATTTCCAAAAACCAAGCGGAACCGGAAGTGGAATGTTTTGTAAGCCACATCCGGGTATTCCAGCAAACCCCTATTTAAAGATGCTTTGCTTACCACTGGATCAGTCTTGAAAAAGGTCTTTTGAGGACCGAAACGCGTAGACCCTTTGGTAAGCATCTTTTCAACTCTATTATTACTATTTTTTACTGTATTACGCTATGTTGTTATTTTGGGTTGCAGGAATCTACTAGGGACGACAATATTGAGCCGCTGATTGCCTAAAGTTCATTGGGATCCCTGGAATTTACCTTGTCTCACCCATTACACTTTATTTTATATTTCTTTTTTTCACCTGGCTTTGTTGTGATTAGACTTTAATTTTTTATCACCACTGTGATATATTTGGATCACCTATTGGTCACAATTTGGATAACAAATGGATTAACTTTTTATGCCTGTTTTTTCCGTTTTTTTCGCACCGATTTTTGCACTCACTTTGTTCTCCATCCCTCCTTTGTTGAGCATCATTTTTTGGATTTTTCATTTTTTGGATTTTTCATTGACTAATAATTTGACTTTTAATTTTCATCCTATTGGTTTTTTTTAGGACCCCTCACTATTTTTGATTGGATATCTTTTGTTTTTATGTCGGAGTCCTAGTTCTCATTCGACATTTATTCATGTGTACCTTTTATTTGTGATTTTTCATCCAGTTTTATTATTTCCACTGTGTTGCACTTTGTCACATTCCACCTGTAACCATTTTTATTGTGTTGTATTTTGCTACATTGTATTTGTTCTCTGGTAGCTTTTAAGCATCCACATCCAGGTCTACTCTGAAAAGGGTTATTCTCATAATTTTGCATAATTCTGCACGCACCTCCCACACTTCACCACAGTGTACACTAAATATGGATCCATAACCTACTCCACTGACCCACCACATCCCACCCATTGAATTCTCAGACAGCGCTATCAACCTTTTTATGTACCCTAGACTTCTACGTTAATTATATGAATGCCAAGGTATTTCTGATTTTACAGTTTTTTAAATCCACTAACCGTCCTATGGTTTTATATATGTTTTAATACTTGTTTGGCAATTTTTGCCACTACACCACTTGGTTTTATCTTATTGTACAATTTATTATTTTATCTGATTGTAATAAATCCACATTTTTAAACGTATCGGCAGTTTTGTATATTTGTCCCTTGGCCTTCTGGCGCTGTACCGCTCCCTGTGTCTTAAAATAAATACAAACTTGCCTATAAAATAAAAATAAACCCTAAGCTAGCTACAATGTAACTATTAGTTATATTGTATCTATCTTAGGGTTTATTTTACAGGTAAGTATTTAGTTTTAAATAGGAATAATTTAGGTAATGATAGGAATTTTATTTAGATTTATTTGAATTATATTTAAGTTAGGGGATGTTAGGGTTAGACTTAGGTTTAGGGGTTAATAAATTTAGAATAGTGGCGGCAGATTAGGGGTTAATAAATGTAGGTAGGTGGCGGCGATGTCCGGAGCGGCAGATTAGGGTTTAATAGGTATAATGTAGGTGGCGGCGATGTCCGGAGCGGCAGATTAGGGGTTAATAGGTATAATGTAGGTGGCGGCGATGTCTGGAATGGCAGATTAGGGGTTAATAGGTATAATATAGGTGGCGGCGATGTTAGGGGCGTCAGATTAGGGGTTAATAATATGTAACTAGTGTTTGCGAGGCGGGAGTGCGGCGGTTTAGGAGTTAATATGTTTATGATAGTGGCGGTGATGTCCGGAGCGGCAGATTAGGGGTTAATAATTTTATTTTAGTGTTTGCGATGCGAGAGGGCCTCTGTTTAGGGGTTAATATGTAGTTTATGGGTGTTAGTGTACTTTTTAGCACTTTAGTTATGAGTTTTATGCTACAGCTTTGTAGCGTAAAACTCATAACTACTGACTTTAAAATGCATTAGGAATCTTGGCGGTAGAGGGTGTACCGCTCACTTTTTGGCCTCCCAGGACAAACTCGTAATACCGGCGTTATGCAAGTCCCATTGAAAAAAGCCTTTACGAAATTTACGTAAGTTGGTTTGCGGTTAGGCCAAAAAAGTGTGCGGTACACCTATACCTGCAAGACTCGTAATACCAGCGGGCATAAAAAAGCAGCGTTAGGACCTGTTAACGCTGCTTTTTCACCTTACCGCAAAACTCGTAATCTAGCCGAATGTGTTTTCAATATAGTACAGGGTGAATTGAATTTTCAAATTACTCATTTTGTTTGTTTTTTTTGCATTTTCCATTCTGTCCCAACTTTTTTGGAATTGGGGTTGTAGTAAAGTATAATTAACCTGAACATGTAATTCCCCATGCATAATTAACAAGAGCATACTAAAAACACAATACAATAACAGTAGATTTTTTTCTTCTGACAAATTTATTTTCCCTGATTTGCCGGCCCCTTGTAATCATGTGACAGCCATCGGCCAGTCACAGACTAGTACAGTGTTTTTCAACCAGTGTGTCGTGGCACACTAGTGTGCCGTGGGAGATCCTCAGGTGTGCCGCGGCAGACTGACAACAGTGCGGGGGTGTCCCTCTTTCAAATTTTGAAATATTGGGAGGTAAGTGACAGGCTCATCAGGCATCATTTACAACCATGAAATTGACATTCATTCACAGGCAATCATTATGATTGTTTGTGAATGAATGTCAATATGTCATGTATAGTTTGTAGGAGGCATGGCATGACAGCACAGTACAGTGTGTGTGTGTATATATATATATCCTGTATTAGGCTACAATGTGTGATTTTGTAAAATGTTGGGATGGTGGTGTGCCGCAGGATTTTTTAATGTAAAAAAGTGTGCCATGGCAAAAAAAAGGTTGCAAATCACTGGACTAGTATATGTATACCCTGTGAACTTGTGCACATGCTCAGTAAATGTAAATATAAAAAGAATGTGCAAAATTTGATAATAGAAGTGAATTGGAAAGTCTCTTAAAACTGCTGCTCTATCTCATTAAAAAAAGTTTAATTTTGACTTTAGTGTCCCTTTAAAGGGACATTCAGGTATTTATTTTTATTTATCCATCAGAAATGTTTCAGTACATTGCAAAGTATATGTGGTTAAAAGAATGCATTAAAATAATTTACAATTGTCATTTTATTTAAAAAATATCTATTGTTTTGGAGATCTTTATTGAATCATTTATCTTTCTTAACTTGCTTTGAAGAATTAGAGAAACAAAACCTCTGCACATATCAACCAATCGTGCATCATGAAGGAATCTCAGGGTTCTCACTGCGCACACTCCAGCCTCTCTAGGGATAAAAACTCTGTAGTTTTCATAGTTAAAGGACCAGTCAACACAGTATATTTGCATAATCAACAAATGCAAGATAACAAGACAATGCAATAGCACTTAGTCTGAACTTCAAATGAGTAGTAGATTTTTTTCTAACAATTTTAAAAGTTATGTCTTTTTCCACTCCCCCTGTACCATGTGACAGTAATCAGCCAGTTACAAATGCATACACGTACCATGTGACAGCCATCAGTGAGTCACAAATGCATACACACTAATTCTTGCACATGCTTAGTAGGAGCTGGTGACTCAAAAAGTGTAAATATAAAAAGACTGTGCACATTTAGTTAATGGAAGTAAATTGGAAAGTTGTTTAAAATGACATGCTCTATCTGAATAATGAAAGTTTAATTTTGAATGAAAAAAAAATATATAATTGTGCACTGAATTTTTTTTTAAAATTATACATAATTAATGATTTTATAGAAAAATATTTTTTGAGGTTAATCCCCTTTAAACCTTTCGCTACTACGCCTGTTTTCACCCCAGTGTTGAGCAAATTTTGAGCTTTATTTTGCTTACCTACCTTTAAACCCTCTCGAAAGTCAAATGTCAGTAAGTGACCCACACAAATTATATATCATTTTTTTTTAGTAGGCCTGACAAATTCAAGGATAGCCACATATAAAAAATACGGGGCCCATACAGGCTTTTGGGGATTATAATGCAGATTAAAGAGGCCCCATTGTGCAGTACACATCACCTGTATTGCACAATAAATATATATATATTTATATATATGAATGGGGTAATTTTATGAATGGCCCAGACTTACCTGGCACCTAGATGTTTGAGCTGGCTCATTTGTCAAGCACTGGTTAATGGTGTTTGGGATACACGTTTGCAGTTTAGAAGCTGTGTGTGCACATGACTACAGGGAGTGCAGAATTATTAGGCAAGTTGTATTTTTGAGGATTAATTTTATTATTGAACAACAACCATGTTCTCAATGAACCCAAACAACTCATTAATATCAAAGCTGAATATTTTTGGAAGTAGTTTTTAGTTTGTTTTTAGTTTTAGCTATTTTAGGGGGATATCTGTGTGTGCAGGTGACTATTACTGTGCATAATTATTAGGCAACTTAACAAAAAACAAATATATACCCATTTCAATTATTTATTTTTACCAGTGAAACCAATATAACATCTCAACATTCACAAATATACATTTCTGACATTCAAAAAAAAACACAAAAACAAATCAGTGACCAATATAGCCACCTTTCTTTGCAAGGACACTCAAAAGCCTGCCATCCATTGTTTCTGTCAGTGTTTTGATCTGTTCACCATCAACATTGCGTGCAGCAGCAACCACAGCCTCCCAGACACTGTTCAGAGAGGTGTACTGTTTTCCCTCCTTGTAAATCTCACATTTGATGATGGACCACAGGTTCTCAATGGGGTTCAGATCAGGTGAACAAGGAGGCCATGTCATTAGATTTTCTTCTTTTATACCCTTTCTTGCCAGCCACGCTGTGGAGTACTTGGACGCGTGTGATGGAGCATTGTCCTGCATGAAAATCATGTTTTTCTTGAAGGATGCAGACTTCTTCCTGTACCCCTGCTTGAAGAAGGTGTCTTCCAGAAACTGGCAGTAGGACTGGGAGTTGAGCTTGACTCCATCCTCAACCCAAAAAGGCCCCACAAGCTCATCTTTGATGATACCAGCCCAAACCAGTACTCCACCTCCACCTTGCTGGCGTCTGAGTCGGACTGGAGCTCTCTGCCCTTTACCAATCCAGCCACAGGCCCATCCATCTGGCCCATCAAGACTCACTCTCATTTCATCAGTCCATAAAACCTTAGAAAAATCAGTCTTGAGATATTTCTTGGCCCAGTCTTGATGTTTTAGCTTGTGTGTCTTGTTCAGTGGTGGTCATCTTTCAGCCTTTCTTACCTTGGCCATGTCTCTGAGTATTGCACACCTTGTGCTTTTGGGCACTCCAGTGATGTTGCAGCTCTGAAATATGGCCAAACTGGTGGCAAGTGGCATCTTGGCAGCTGCACGCTTGACTTTTCTCAGTTCATGGGCAGTTATTTTGCGCCTTGGTTTTTCCACACGCTTCTTGCGACCCTGTTGACTATTTTGAATGAAACGCTTGATTGTTCGATGATCACGCTTCAGAAGCTTTGCAATTTTAAGAGTGCTGCATCCCTCTGCAAGATATCTCACTATTTTTGACTTTTCTGAGCCTGTCAAGTCCTTCTTTTGACCCATTTTGCCAAAGGAAAGGAAGTTGCCTAATAATTATGCACACCTGATATAGGGTGTTGATGTCATTAGACCACACCCCTTCTCATTACAGAGATGCACATCACCTAATATGCTTAATTGGTAGTAGGCTTTCGAGCCTATACAGCTTGGAGTAAGACAACATGCATAAAGAGGATGATGTGGTCAAAATACTCATTTGCCTAATAATTCTGCACTCCCTGTAAGGTCATATGTATGTGTGTCTGTAGGGCACTTAGAGGTTTACAAAATAAAAGCGGAACGTTATTCAAACTCCAACAGCTCAAGTTTATTGCTGGTACATAATATATACACAGTGTCAGTGTAATAATATCTCTTTAGTAAAATATTCATGCAATTAACATGTCTAATTACAATTTATTACCTTTTTATTGTATTGCAAAACCCACATCCTCTAGACATCAATGTCTGGCCTGCTAGTAATATCTGTCTTTATTGCCTATTACCCAAATTAAAGTTAAGTGAAAAGGGGTTTATAACGAGTCTTTGTGCACATCGGGTTTATCGCTCGTATTACAAGTTGAAAGTAAACGTGATCGCTTGAGCGTAATTGAAGTTAACGCGGGTTCCACGAAACAAAAAAGTGTCACAAAGCACATCAAAAATACATTACAAAGTACAGTCACATTCATAATAACAGCATCTAATAATTATTATTATTTTTTTTTAAAGGCAGGCAAAGGGCTTTAGCATTAAGATGCATACATACACATGTCTAAATATGTATATGTATGTATGTCTGTCTATATACATATATATCTATATATATGTTTGTATGTGTGTACATTTGTATTTATATGTGTTTATATATGTATTTATGTGTGTATATATGTATTTATATGTGTGTGTATATGTATTTATATGTGTGTATATGTATTTATATGTGTGTATATATGTATTTATATTTGTGTATATATGTATTTATATGTGTGTGTATATGTATTTATATGTGTGTGTATATGTATTTATATGTGTGTGTATATGTATTTATATGTGTGTATATATGTATTTATATGTGTGTATATATGTATTTACAGACACATATACAGTACATATATAAAAACATAAATACATTTGTATACATATATAGACATATATAAATAAGCGCACTGATGTAATTCATATTTAATAAAGTGTTATACTGTGTATTTACTGTAAATATTTTACATTCCAATGTTCTGCACATAGCAGAATATTCTTAAGTATTTGTAAATACATATTCTTATATATACCTGTATATATCATACATATATAGGTATAGATATATCTTGTACCAAACTACCATCATATATATGTAGAAATATGTATTTATGAATAAATAGAACATATTCTTCTAGGTGAAGAACATTGGAATGTGAAATATTAATATTTCCATGTCGGTTAGCACACTTAAAAATATGTGATCGGGTTTGCGCACGAGTAGGGTGTTAGGTTTCCCCCCCCCCCTTTTTTACTCCATGGGGCACATTTATCAAGCTCCGTATGGAGATTCATGCCTCTTATTTCCGGCGAGCCTAAAGACCTCTGCTCCATAACTTGTCTGCCTGCTCTGAGGCCGCAGACAGCAATCAACCCGATCGAATTCGATTGGGTTGATTGACACTCCCTGCTAGCGTCCTATTGGCCGCGAATCTGCAGGGGGCGGCACTGCACCAGCAGTTCACAAGAACTGCTGGTGCAATGATAAATGCCGACA
Organism: Bombina bombina; assembly: GCF_027579735.1. Lineage (NCBI taxonomy): Eukaryota > Metazoa > Chordata > Amphibia > Anura > Bombinatoridae > Bombina > Bombina bombina. The sequence continues at coordinate 592,206,476 of NC_069505.1, read as the reverse complement.
GCGTATGCACATTGATAAATATGCCCCCATACGTTAACATGTGAGCGATATTCTATGTTAGGCTTTGTGTGCGCATGAGGTTAGCGCTCGTGCTAAAAACAGTTTACTTTCAACTAATAATACAAGCGTTACTTGATGCATGCAAAAAGCTTACTTCTAGCTTTCCACTTGTAATCTGGCCCTTGGTAAACTATTCTTTGTGTGCCAAGTCTTTAAAACTTCTATATTAAAAGCTCCACACTTTCATCTGTCACTGTAAAAGGAAAACAGGTTTGGACTGGGACTTTCATAAATTAAAGGACATTATAGTGACTTTTAGCCATTACATATTGAAACAATAATTGAGTCATTTTTATCTTAATTTTGGCTTTAAAATAAATATGACTGCCCCATGCCATGCACATTTCTGTGCCTAGTATGTATGTGAATCATAATGTTTACAAATAAAGATCCCGACCAGCTGCCACCAGCACTCGTTCTGCAATGGCTGTCACTCTTTGGAATCTTGAAATGTTCAGAGGTAAGAATTAGACCTTGCATTGTAACATTCTACATAGATCAGACTCTGTATTGTAACATTCTACAGAGATCAGACTCTGTATTGTAACATTCTACAGAGATCAGACTCTGTATTGTAACATTCTACAGAGATCAGACTCTGTATTGTAACATTCTACAGAGATCAGACTCTGTATTGTAACATTCTACAGAGATCAGACTCCGTATTGTAACATTCTACATAGATCAGACTCTGTATTGTAACATTCTACAGAGATCAGACTCTGTATTGTAACATTCTACATAGATCAGACTCTGTATTGTAACATTCTACAGAGATCAGACCTTGCATTGTAACATTCTACAGAGATAAGAACCTGAATTGTTCAGTGTGAGGGGAGATCAGACCCTGTATTGTACAGTGTGAGGGAGATCAGACCCTGTATTGTACAGTGTGAGGGAGATCAGACCCTGTATTGTACAGTGTGAGGGAGATCAGACCCTGTATTGTACATTATGGGGAGATCAGACTTTGTATTGTACAGTGTGAGGTAGATAAGACTCTGTATTTTACAGTGTGAGGGAGATCAGATCCTGTATTGTACAGTGTGAGGTAGATAAGACTCTGTATTGTACAGTGTGAGGGGAGATCAGACTCTGTATTTTACAGTGTGAGGTAGATCAGACCCTGTATTGTACAGTGTGAGGGGAGATCAGATCCTGTATTGTACAGTGTGTGGGAGATCAGATCCTGTATTTTACAGTGTGAGGGAGATCAGATCCTTTATTGTACAGTGTGAGGTAGATAAGACTCTGTATTTTACAGTGTGAGGTAGATCAGACCCTGTATTGTACAGTGTGAGGGGAGATCAGATCCTGTATTGTACAGTGTGTGGGAGATCAGATCCTGTATTGTACAGTGTAAGGGGAGATCAGATCCTGAATTGTACAGTGTGTGGGAGATCAGACCCTGTATTGTACAGTGTGAGGGAGATCAGACCCTGTATTGTACAGTGTGAGGGAGATCAGACCCTGTATTGTACAGTGTGAGGGAGATCAGACCCTGTATTGTACAGTGTGAGGAGGAGATCAGATCTGTATTGTACAGTGTGAGGGGAGATCAGACTCTGTATTGTACAGTGTGAGGTAGATCAGACCCTGTATTGTACAGTGTGAGGTAGATCAGACCCTGTATTGTACAGTGTGAGGGAGATCAGACCCTGTATTGTACAGTGTGAGGGAGATCAGACCCTGTATTGTACAGTGTGAGGGAGAAAAGACCCTGTATTGTACAGTGTGAGGGAGATCAGACCCTGTATTGTACAGTGTGAGGGAGAACAGACCCTGTATTGTACAGTGTGAGGGAGATCAGATCCTGTATTGTATAGTGTGAGGGGAGATCAGACCCTGTATTGTACAGTGTGAGGGGAGATCAGACCCTGTATTGTACAGTGTGAGGGGAGAACAGACCCTGTATTGTACAGTGTGGAGGAGATCAGACCCTGCATTGAACATTGTGGGGAGATCATACCCAGTATTGTACAGTGTATCGGAGATCAGACCCTGTATTGTACAGTGTGTCGGAGATCAGACCCTGTATTGTACAGTGTGGGTGAGATCAGACCCTGTATTGTACAGTGTGAGGTAGATCAGACCCTGTATTGTACAGTGTGAGGTAGAACCAACCCATTATGTAGAGATCACACCCTGTATTGTACAGTGTGGGTGAGATCAGACCCTGTATTGTACAGTGTGGGTGAGATCAGACCCTGTATTGTACAGTGTGGGGGAGATCAGACTCTGTATTGTACAGTGTGGAGGAGATCAGACCCTGTATTGTACAGCGTGAGGGAGATCAGACCTTGTATTGTACAGTGTGGGTGAGATCAGACCCCGTATTGTACAGTGTGAGGGAGATGAGACCTTGTATTGTACAGTGTGGGTGAGATCAGACCCTGTATTGTACAGTGTGGGGGAGATCAGACTCTGTATTGTACAGTGTAAGGGAGATCAGACCTTGTATTGTACAGTGTGAGGTAGATCAGACCCTGTATTGTACAGTGTGAGGGAGATCAGACCCTGTATTGTACAGTGTGAGAGAGATCAGACCCTGTATTGTACAGTGTGAGGGAGATCAGACTCTGTATTGTACAGTGTGAGAGAGATCAGACTCTGTATTGTACAGTGCGGGTGAGATCAGACCCTGTATTGTACAGTGTGGGTGAGATCAGACCCTGTATTGTACAGTGTGGGGGAGATCAGACTCTGTATTGTACAGTGTAAGGGAGATCAGACCTTGTATTGTACAGTGTGAGGTAGATCAGACCCTGTATTGTACAGTGTGAGGTAGAACCAACCCATTATGTAGAGATCAGACCTTGTATTGTACAGTGTGGGTGAGATCAGACTCTGTATTGTACATTGTGGAGGAGATCAGACCCTGTATTGTACAGTGAGGAGGAGATCAGACCCTGTATTACACAGTATGGGCATGATCAGACACTGTATAGTACAGTGTGGAGGAGATCAGACCCTGTATTGTACAGCGTGAGGGAGATCAGACCTTGTATTGTACAGTGTGGGTGAGATTAGACTCCGTATTGTACAGCGTGAGGGAGATCAGATCTTGTATTGTACAGTGTGGGGGAGATCAGACTCTGTATTGTACAGTGTAAGGGAGATCAGACCCTGTATTGTACAGTGTGAGGTAGATCAGACCCTGTATTGTACAGTGTGAGGTAGAACCAACCCATTATGTAGAGATCAGACCTTGTATTGTACAGTGTGGGGGAGATCAGACCCTGTATTGTACAGTGTGGGTGAGATCAGACCCTGTATTGTACAGTGTGAGATCAGACCCTGTAGTGTACAGTGTCAGAAAGATCAGACGGTATATTGTAATATGTGGAGAAGATCAGACCCTGTATTGTACAGTGAGGAGGAGATCAGACCCTGTATTGTACAGTGTGAGGGAGATCAGATCCTGTATTGTACAGTGAGGAGGAGATCAGACCCTGTATTGTACAGTGAGGAGGAGATCAGACCCTGTATTGTGCAGTGTGGAGGACATCAGACTCTGTATTGTACAGTGTGAGATCAGACCCTGTATTGTACAGTGTCAGCGAGATCAGACGGTATATTGTAATATGTGGAGGAGATCAGACCCTGTATTGTACAGTGTCAGCGAGATCAGACGGTATTTTGTAATATGTGGAGGAGATCAGACCCTGTATTGTGCAGTGTGGAGGACATCAGACCCTGTATTGTACAATGTGAAAAAGGTGAGAGCCCATATTATAGAATATACAGAAGTACAAACCCTTTAAACACACAAAGATGAACAGTGGCACTACTTAGACTTTTCCTCTTGTAATAAGTCAAAATCAGAGGTAAGAGTTAGATTAATTTTACTATATGTTAGAGGAAATGGTGCTTGTGCACAAATATAAATATATACACAAAAGAAGAATGGTATGAAGGATACCAGACTACCCAAAGTATGCACTTACAGCACTCTAGGTCTGAACTAAAGATTGGGATTCCGTAACAGGATATTAAAATATAACTTTTATTGGTATTAAAGTTAAAAAACCAAAATTTGTTTGGTTGATACACACACGATTAAAATTTGCTCCAGTGCTTGAATCAGTATAATGAGTTTCACATTAGATCACTATTCATGATAATTCGGCCTGAATAAATTCACTAGTTATAGTGATCTAAATAGTTCAATGAATTAACTTGCTAATGGTTACCAACAGAGTGTTCATCTGAATAGTAGAGCTTATATATAAATTCTGGTCAAGGTTATGTACTCTCAGCTATATAGGCTCCTGCTATCCTCATTCAATATGATGGATGATAGCAGAGTAAAAATTATTAATAATAATTATCCACAAATAGGGGTACTGGTGAATTAAATATTCACAAAAACGAGGGTTTGATCAATTCTAACCTGGGTTATAATTATAACCTGTTTATTAGTATAAATAGTAATGTGTGCGTGCTTGGTGTTACTGTAGTTTTCGAAATTTCATTAGGTACATATTCCTAAAAATTGGAGTACAGTTATAATCACAATAAGCCTAGTTCTGTGTAGCCCAGACCTTCGATCTGGCCACTTTGGTTCACTAAAGTTATTAAATTAAGAAAGTCAGCCTAGGATTCAGAGGAGGGGACCTTGAAACGGCATTATTGAAATCTGAAAGCCGATGGATCTATTTATTAAATTCGGTCCAACCTTGGGGTCTTAATGAACAGAACAACCTGTATGTTTATCTGTAATTATCAGTAGAATAACCTTTTAATCTGACAAAAGAAAGAATAAGATAAAATAATCTTTATATCTAAGGATAATCATGAAGAGAATAATAAACTCTTCCAATAAAGGATAAGAAAGAACAAGGCCAAACGTACAAACTTACCTATAAAAACAGGATTTTCTCTGTCTTTACAAAAATTCATGATGGTAAAACAAGATAAAATCATAGAATGATATTCAACTCTATAAAAGTTTCATTTTAATATGGAGAGTATTATCTCGATGAATATCATACAAACATACCTAGAATCAAATGATCAACTGTTGATAGTCCCTAATGTAAACACCAGACAGGGCGATATTAGGATATCTGCTAAAATATTGATAAATTATTGATCTAGTACCTAACTCTCATTCTGTACATTCATATAACAGTATATGATCTAATAGCTTACATTGCCATTTCCCCCAAAACATAGTGAGGTTGATGGTTATTACAATAAACCTATATTATAACTTATATGACAAATAAGTTAAGCATCGAACGACATTTATCAAATCCTTACAAGGAAATAAATGACATTCACTCTCATGACATACTCACATATATAAGTGATTCTGGTTTTGAAATCTAATAATTTTTCAGCTTTATATTCCTTTTTCTAGCATCCCTAGCAACACTTTTAAATATAATCAACTCCCATAAACACCTTTTTTCACTCCTTTCACACTTTTTCCCTTGTCACTTCCTTTTCCCATCTCTTCACTGCCCCACAACATTCACATGTTTGTTTGTACGCACAATAACATAGCATATTCCAGTCAAATAAAAGTTTATTAGAAGAAATACACATGTCACTGTAATTTAGGTGTATGGAAGACAGTACACATATTACAATTGAATAGATGTTCTATACACAACACTTTCATTTTATTCCCCCTTTGAATAAATTAATTTTGACAATTGAACCAGCAGTTGCTTATATAAAAATAGTTGCAGAAACTAATTCTGGTATACTAATCTATAATGCTTTTGAAGCAACGCTCCAGTGAGCCTTTGAACGTAATTGCATAAATAATGAATAATAAATAGGTTAAAACATTGAACCAAGACTATGGTGGGATAACAGTAAATGTAGATTCAATTATCGTATACTTAATGATTTGGACTATAATTACAGGAACATTTGTTAACATATTCACAGATTTATGATATCCACAAAATTTGAGAATGTATGGTACCTGAGAGTTATTATCATTATTATTTTTAGCGTATTGAATCCTAGGAATTCCGATGATCAATATCCTATAACGAATATCCGATTTATATCAATAATGGTTAGATTTAGATATTGTTAAATCTTCTTACGATAATATATACAACATAAATGTCATTCTCCATAATATGGACCATGTAGTATTATAAACATTAACGTGCTATTGGAGTAACCTACTGTCCATCAATTCAGTCAGAACCAATCGCAGTACCCATGAGTATGACTCATGCAGGTCCGTATACATGACTTTGCGATTAGAGCAAATAGCTGTCTATCAATTCACTCAGAACCAATTAGAAATCCTATCAGAGTGGAGCGGGGGCGGGACTTCCGGTCCCACAGGGTATATATCCCCAAAAACACGGCGGCTCGCTGCCTTTGATAAAGCCCAATCGGGCGAAACGCGTCAGGGGAGAGTGTTGAACTCGTTCACGCTCTATTCTTTATGTATTTTAAACTAGCCCAGTATCGCTAAAATCATGTGGAGCAAAGGGTTACCGCAATTATAGAGCTTTAACTTTGATATTTGACCTATCTGGTCAGGGTACCTAATAGGGACCGTTACATGGTGCTTATAGAAAAATCTTTCTTACTATATATACAATAACGAGCTAGTACCATATAGCCTGGGTTGTGCCAGACTTTATTCCATTAATAGTTAACTAAGTTTCTTTAAAAATTATATGCCACATTGTGGATATTACTATAATAACTGGGTTGTGCCAGTCTTAACTTAAACTATCGAATTAGTGTGTGAATGTGCGTGTATTGTAAGACCTTACAAACGTATGAGTGCGGTTGACACTACCTGATAGTGACAGCATTAGCTGTACCACACAGCGCTTAAACCGAAACATATATATCAAACTGCAACTTAGTTGCGAATTAAACAAATGGACTGTTAACTCTATATTTATAATCTGAGTGGTGCCAGACCGAGCTTTAACTTTGAACACAGCTTTCAGAGCTTTCGAAATTAATTGATATCACAACACGGTTATTTAATTGAAACTAAATCATAAGAAACATTTATTGAAAGTGGGTATGCCAAACTTAACTGTAGTTATAAAACCCAGTGTATAAATGCCCTATGAGAAGAATGTTACAAACTGAGGACTGATAATTATAAGACTTGTGACCATAACAGTGGCTGCGCCAAAAGGCAATTAATCTCAATTTCCATACACTGGATCAGAATAATAATAATTTGTGGCACTGTTAATAAACTTTGGGACACTTGTCAACTGATACAAATCTGGGAGCCGCTGGGATAGTAGATTTAGTTTTTCATGAAACATACGCCCAAAATTTATAAAGGTGGATTAACCTAATCCATAGTAACCTTTACAGCCATTGCTATATGGACTAATCAGGGTCTAACTATTTAATAACTTTAGTGAACCAAAGTGGCCAGATCGAAGGTCTGGGCTACACAGAACTAGGCTTATTGTGATTATAACTGTACTCCAATTTTTAGGAATATGTACCTAATGAAATTTCGAAAACTACAGTAACACCAAGCACGCACACATTACTATTTATACTAATAAACAGGTTATAATTATAACCCAGGTTAGAATTGATCAAACCCTCGTTTTTGTGAATATTTAATTCACCAGTACCCCTATTTGTGGATAATTATTATTAATAATTTTTACTCTGCTATCATCCATCATATTGAATGAGGATAGCAGGAGCCTATATAGCTGAGAGTACATAACCTTGACCAGAATTTATATATAAGCTCTACTATTCAGATGAACACTCTGTTGGTAACCATTAGCAAGTTAATTCATTGAACTATTTAGATCACTATAACTAGTGAATTTATTCAGGCCGAATTATCATGAATAGTGATCTAATGTGAAACTCATTATACTGATTCAAGCACTGGAGCAAATTTTAATCGTGTGTGTATCAACCAAACAAATTTTGGTTTTTTAACTTTAATACCAATAAAAGTTATATTTTAATATCCTGTTACGGAATCCCAATCTTTAGTTCAGACCTAGAGTGCTGTAAGTGCATACTTTGGGTAGTCTGGTATCCTTCATACCATTCTTCTTTTGTGTATATAGAAGTACAAACCCTGTATTGTACAGATCAGACCCTGTATTACTAAAAGTGGAAGAAAGTAACCTTGGTATAATACAGTATGAGATATCAATTTTTGGAAATACAAAACTAATAATATGAATGTACCTACCATAATCATGGCTTTAAGCAGCTGTTTTTTGGTGTTTGTTTTCCAAAAATTCTGGATGCTTTTGTCTCTAATCTGCAGTGTATATATTGTCATGTCATATAAGGATGACTTGATAAACACTTCTCACACTAGAAACCTGTAACAATTTCCCAGGGATATTTTATAGGTGACAAATAAAGAGCTCTGTCTCAGTAGGTTACTAGAATTGGCCATGAGAGAAATACTCTATAAGGAACAAACTGCTAATTACAAACCAACAGCAAATTAAATATATACAAATTCCCATATCCAATTACTAGAGTCTGTCTTACAGAAACGATAACTGAATATTTGTAAAGCCAAAATTTCATTATGATGCCAGACAGCAAGAATTAAATGCCCATAATAGTAAAAAAATTGCATAATAATGTTAAAAACTATCGACCATGCACTGTGTGTTCAACTCCTGCAAAGGGTTTAAACACACAGTAGAAGCCACACACTAGCCCCACGGAACAGTGCTGGTCTCAAGCAGAAACCAATGCTGATCCAATCATCAGTGCTTGTCACACAATGCAGCTGTGTAACTAGCTCTGCTGATTGGATCATCGTCAATTTCCGCTTGGGACCAGAGGGGGAGGGAGGGTCGGGTCCCTACACTACGTCAGCAAAAGATGTCAGGGGAGAAAGAAGGATGGGTTCCTTAAACTACAGTAAAAATAACTTGGAGGAGGAGCTGGAGCCCTACACTACAGAAATAGAGAGATATCTTAGAGGGGGGATGTGGGGAGGAGGTCCTACACTACAAAATATAAGTATTTATAGCAATAAATATTAAAAATACATTTAAAAAATACTATAATTTGTTACTGAGATGCTGGCAAAAACAGGGGGAGGGTTAAAGAGCTCTTTGTGGGGGGATCAGGGAGGTCGGACGGTGAGGAAGAATTGATACACTACAGAAAATAAAAATAAATAAATACATAAATATTGAAAAAAGCCTTAAACTGCGTATTGGCTGACTGTCTGCCAGCACCTAAGATGGTGGTGACCAGTGGGGGGGAGAGAACATAGCTGTTTTGAATGGGTCAAGTAGGGATCAGGTGGTGAGAACTGTCAGGTGGGAAGGCTCTACACTACAGTAAATATTAACCTTACAAGCTAACTGATTAATAGGGATGGGCGAATTTTTCACCACATTTGAATTTTTTTTTTTTATACATTCTTCCATTCTTATCAAACATTCTAACATTCTAATTTCAAATATTGGTATTTTAATTTTAATTAACATTCAGTAATATTCACTTGAATATTCAAATTTTATGTTTATTTTCAAATATAAAACTGAACTTTAAAAAGTTAATTCGAAATAATGCAAATCCATTTCGATTTAGAATGTTCATAATACAACCCCAATGTCGAAAAAGTTGGGACAGTATGGAAAATGCAAAAAAAAAATAACAAAAAGAGTCATTTCAAAATTCAGTTCATATTATATTAATTATTATAATAATATAATAATTTATGACAATATATTATAATAATATATTGAAAACACCATATTAACAAATTGTTTGATGTTTTATTTTGTGAATTTAATGTATTTTTGAAAATATACCCTAATTTCAAATCTGATGACTTCAACAAACTCCAAAAAAGTTGGGACAGTTGACTGTTTACCACTGTGTAACATCACCTTTTCTTTTAATAACACTTATTAAGCGTTTTGGCACTGAAGACACCAGTTGGTTAAGTTTAACAAGCAGAATTTCTCCCCATTCATCCATTATGCATGTCTTTAGCTGCACAACTGTATGGGGCCTTTGCTGCATTATGTTGTGCTTCATAATGTGCCACACATTCTCAATCGGAGACAGGTCAGGACTGCAGACAGGCCATGCTAGCACCTGCACTCTCTGCTTACGCAACCATGCGCTTGTAATCCGGGAAGAATGTGGTTTGGTGTTGTCTTGCTGGAAAATGCAGGGAAGTCCCTGGAAAAGACGACGTCTGGATGGCAGCATATGTTGATCCAAAATGTATACATATCTTTTTGCATTAATAGTGCCCTCACAGATGTGCAAGCTACCCATGCCATGGGAACTGACACACCCCCACACCATGACAGACGCTGGCTTTTGGACCTGTTATTGATAACAGCTTGGATGGTCCTTTTCCTTGTTGGCCAGGAGAACACAACACCTGTTTTTTCAAAAACTATTTGAAATGTTGACTCATCGGACCACAAAACATGATTCCACTGTGCTACTATCCATCTCAGATGAGACCAAGCCCAGAGAAGTCGGCAGCGCTTCTGGACAGTGTTGATGTATGGCTTCTGCTTTGCATATTAAAGCCTTAACTTGCATTTGTGGATGCAGCGGCAAATGGTGTTGACTGACAAAGGTTTACCAAAGTATTCCCGAGCCCATGTCAGGATATCCATTACAGATTCATGACGGTTTTTGACACAGTGACATCTTAGGGATTGGAGATCACTCGCATTCACAAGTGGTTTTCAGTCTTGCCCTTCTTGCACCAAGATTTGACTTGATTCGTTGAATCTTTTAATTATATTGTGCACTGAAGAGGTAAAATGTCTAAAATCCTACAGATTTCTCTTTGGGGAATGTTGTTTTAAAAGTGTTAGATTATTAGCTGACGCAACTGTTGGCAGATTGGCAAGCCTTGACCCATCCTTGCTCTTTCGGAGGCGCCTCATATACTATGATTACACAATTGCCTCACCTGTTTTACATCACCTTCTTGTTTCAACTTGTCACATCGCTATTAGTCCTAAATTGTCCCTGTCCTAACTTTTTTGGAATGTGTTGCAGTCATCAGCTTTGAAACAAGTGTATATTTTCAAAAATACATTAAATTCACAATGTAAAACATTAAATAATGTGTTGATAATGCGTTTTCAATATAGTACAGGGTGAATTGAATTTTCAAATTACTCTTTCGTTTTTTGGCATTTTCGAAACTGTCACGACTTTTTCGGAATTGGATTTGTATATCGAATATACAAATTCGAAAAATTTGAATGTGTATATTTAAACTATTATAAACATTTGAATTCGAAAGCAACATTAAAAATCTAAAATAAAATTTGATTTTCATATTTTAAAGAATTTTCGTTCTACCATTCGAATTTCGATTTGACCACATTCGTCCATCCCTACCTACTTTGAAGATATATATAGTTTTCATAGGTAAATAAAAAAAAAGTGTCAATTTCTGTTTAAACAGAGTGATAGCAAAAATACTAAAGATTCTCTGGTACGTTGGGTGTTTTTCTCTGAAATTCACGGTAGCGAAGTGGTTAAAGGACAATAAAAACCTTTTAAATACACATATTTTTTGCATTTTTCCAATAAATGGGCAAATCTTTCTGAATTTATCTGAATATAATTAGAAAAGATTAACACCTTGCTGCATTTGTTTTTAATGGTCAAACTTCACTTACCACTTTCCTTATTTAGAGGAGCCAATCTAGACTTACATTTGGAAATGACAGCGCTCAATTGTTTTGATACAGCAAAAATGATAAGATAATAAACTGCTAATTTGTTAGAGTGGCAAGGTTAGACTTGTTAAGCCTGCAATACTCTCTTTTATTTTTCTGGACAGGAAAGAACAAAATGTTGGCAAAATAGATCATGAAAGTATATTGCAAAGTTGTGCATAATTAAGCATTTTAAATTACAATCTGTGTTTACTGTACCTTTAACAAAATGTGTTCTCTATTATTACCTGGGAGGAACTTTTTTCAGGGCAGCAGAGGGGCAGAAATACAGTATATAGCGCTCTCCTGTTTGCCGTTTCTCCTAATTCAGTGCAACTATTATTTATATGATATTTGTTGATTGTATATGACTGGTTTTTAAAAGTAAAATATTTATTTTTAATATGTTGTTTTATACTGTTATTTTCTAAGGATATACAGTTTTTTAGTGTTAACTTTATTTTTCTTTACGTTTAATTTAATTTTTTAAGTAGCAGCTTTTACAAAATTATATTTAAAAATAAGTGGCCAAAATGTGCCTAATATTGTCAATCGGGCTAAATATTTTATAATTTTTTTAAAGGTAACATATTTTTTTTTACTAATCTCAATTTTGTTTAAAGGACCAATCAACACATTAGATTTGCATAATCAACAAATGCAAGATAACAAGACAATGCACTTAGTCTGAACTTCAAATGAGTAGTAGATTTTTTTATAACAAATTTCAAAGTTATGTCTATTATCACTTCCCCTGTACCATGTGACAGCCATCAGCCAATCACAAATGCATATACGTATAGTCTGTGAATTCTTGCACATGCTCAGTAGGATCTGGTGACTCAAAAAGTGTAAATATAAAAGACCGTGCACATTTTTTTTAATGGAAGTAAATTGGAAAGTTGTTTAAAATTACATGCTGTATCTGAATCATGAAAATTTAATTTAACCTTAGTGTCCCTTTAATTAATAGACTATTATTTACAAATCGACAGTCACCAAAAGTTTTGTGTCTCACTCCATGGATACAGCATCAGAGTGTTATCTAAAATTGTCACCAGTTGGTGCTGCTGTGCAATAGCTGTACAGACGGCTAGATGGGCACCCAGGGGACACAGTGATTGGTGTTGGTGGTAAAGGTCAACATAACAACATGAAGAGTTTTTATGCCCTGCAATTGGATGAGGCTACATATGAAATCTTTTACTGATTAGAATCCTATGGGCAAACTGACACAACATTACCCAAATTGAGTCTTCAAACACCGACAAATATGGATGTCTCCTCTCTAAACTTTGGAAGTCAATTTCCATGACTACACCTTCATAAATGTTCCTGAAACCTGCAAAGTATGGCTACAACCACACAATATCCTCTCCCTATTCCCCTAGCAGTACCAACCTACCAATATATGTATTTACTAGCATGTGGTGTAACTAGACCACAGGCTGCCTGGTTGATCTCATCTTTACAACTGACATAACTGATAATGTTGCATGATTCAGTTGCAAGCACTTGTATATGACTTGCTACTCTGTCCAAGAAGACAGCAGGAGGATTTCAGTGCATGAGGCTCAGGGCTGGATTGGCCCACCGGGACAATTCCCGGTGGGCTGCAGCATCTAGGGCGTGTAGAGGCAGCTTGAATACAGGGAATAATTTGTATAGTTTTTATTTTTTATTTTGTCAGAATAGTTATTGGGGGTATATTGGCAGGGATACTTGCCAAGATTTGCTAATTTTCTATACAATAATTCTACATCTCTTACTTTTATTAATTAAAGATTTTAATTTCATGCTTTTATCACCAAAATACTTAGGTTGCAGTATCCCCATTGCAGTGTGTGACACGTGTCAAATAAATCTCTAAACTATCAGCTACCAGTGACTCCTATATTATCATGTAACCCCACTGCAATTACTTAAAAATACCTGGGTGTTCCCGTGCTTGTGTCAAAAGCCTTTGACAAATCCACTATGTGAAACGTGCGTCAGGCGTTTCTGGTCTAGTCCTCTTCCTGTTTAAGGCTGTTTGCTTATTTGTTTGATTTATATATATATATATATATATATATATATATATATATATATATATATATATATATATATATATATAAAACCTTAATTGCAGGTCAATGTTTGATGAAAGACTAGCATGGAAACACCCATGTATTTTTTTAAGTAATTACAGTGGGGTTACATGAGAACATAGGAGTTTGCCATTCCCTTTTGCCCATTGATGGGGATGTAATAATCACTTCCGGTAGTTAGGGATCTTTTTGACTCGTGTTATATACTGCAATGGGGATAGTTACCCATTTTGTGCTTTTCTTGCTGTAGTTATTTGTTTCTTTTGTGCAATTGATTGATATTTGTAGAGCTCCAACAGATTATATATATATATGTGGGTAACAGGTCTAGGACTAGCCAGTTTTATTTTATTATTCTTTTTACCCTTCTTAATTTGGCTTACAATAAAGGTTATATTTTATATATCTGATACCCCTGCTTATTGAGGAGGTGGGAATGAGGCTTTCATTTTTATTTTTTGGGTGATTAGAACTATTTTTCTCTTTTTTTGTTTGAGCATACACAGATGCAAGGTAAGTATGCTTGGTCTCTGGAACAAGGTGAGCATATACAGGTATCAGGTAAGTATGCTTTGGTTTTCAGGAACCAGGAGAGCATATACAGGTACAAGGTAGGTATGTGTGGTCTCTGGAATAAGGCAAACATACACAGGTGTCAGGAAAGTATGCTTTGGCTTCAGGGACCAGGAACAAGGTAGGTAAGTCAATAACTCAGCTCACACACCTGAGTCCTCAGGACACGGCCCCTTTAAATCTTTGCAGCATGTGGCCATGCATGCCTATGGGAAGTTGCAGCAGCAGGAGCAGCAGCCGAGTCCAAGCGTCCCCCCATGTGGCAACGCAACCGGGATCGGCTTGTGAGTACCTGACAAATAAGGTAATCTTAAACTTCTCAAAGCTGATTTATGACTTCATGGGGAGGGTAACATTGTGGCTGCACCAGCTTCATTAATTGGACACTCAATAAAATTAAACTTTCATTATTCAGATAGAGCATGCAATTTTAAACAACTTTCCAATTTACTTCCATTAACAAAATGTGCACAGTCTTTTTATATTTTAACTTTTTGAGTCACCAGCTCCTACTGAGCATGTGGAAGAATAAGTGTGTATGCAATTGTGAATGGTTGATTGCTGTCACATGGTGCGTGTATGCATTTGTGATTGGCTGATGGCTGTCACATGGTACAGGGGGAGTGGAAAAATACATAACTTTTAAAATTGTCCGGCAAAAAAATCTACTACTCATTTGAAGTTCAGACTAAGTGCTATTGCATTGTCTTGTTATCTTACATGTGCTGAATATGCAAATCTACAGTGTTGACTGGTCCTTTAATTAATGTCTCCTAAGCAGCTGCACAGAGCTATGTGCCAATAATCAGATCATTCTTCTATGTGCATGAGGCTGGTGCACTATAGGAGATCGATACTGACAGGTGAAGTATTTAAGGTAGATGTCAGATTGTCATGGTTTCACTCTAAACTCTAGAATATAAAAAACTGCAAAGGGATACTGCCCTAAATTATCTCCCATGGAATTTACTTTTAAGCACAAGAATGCTAGCCTTACAATTCCTAAAGCTTACATTTCAGAAATAACGGCAAAGTTGATGGGTATTCTGATTCTTATCTGCTATCAAAATGTACTTTTTTATGTTACATGTATTTGATCCCAATTCCAGGCATTTTCACAGATCCCACATGGAATAGTTTGTGATTGGCTGCAACGCCCGGTGGAGGAGTTGCTGGTCCAGGCAAATACATTCCTGGTTGAGACGATGCTAGTCCAGGCAATTATATGTCCGGTGGAGGCGTTGCTAGTCACAGCAATTACATGTCTGATGGGGGCGTTGCTAGTCCAGGGAATTATATGCCTGGTGGAGGCGTTGTTAGTCCAGGAAATTAACTCTTGTTGGAAGTGTTTCTAGTCCAGGTAATTACACTCCTGGTGGAGGTGTTGCTAGTCCAGGCAAATACATGCCCGATGGAGGCGTTGCTAGCATAGGCAATTACACTTCTTATGGAGGCGTTGTTAGTCCAGGCAATTACGCGCTCGGTGGATGTATATACCGATTTTCATGTGTTCAGTCTGCAACCAGTAGTGCATTGCTGCTCATTAAACAAATCATACCAAGAGAACAAAGAAACATTCGGGTAGATTACGAGTTTTGCGTTATGAGGGGTGCAGTGCTAACTTGCAAGTTGTTCTCACCTGCAGCGCTGGTACTACGGGTTTTTACAAACCCGGCGTTAACAGGCAAGAAGTGAGCATAGAGCAAAATTGAGCTCCACACTGCACTTCAATACCAGCGCTGCTTAAGTCAGTGGTGAGCTGGTTGTACGTGCTTGTGCACGATTTTCCCATAGACATCAATGGGGAAACACATTTTATGTTTACACCTAACACCCTAACATGAACCCCGAGTCTAAACACCCCTAATCTTACACTTATTAACCCCTAAACTGCCGCCCCTGACATCACTGACACCTACATTATACTTATTAACCCCTACTCTGCCGCTCCGGACATCGCCGCCACCTACATTATACTTATGAACCCCTAATCTGCTGCCCCCAACATCGCCGACACATACATTATATGGCATCAGCCAATAGGATTTTTCTACCTTAATTCCGATTGGCTGATAGAATTCTATCAGCCAATCGGAATCTAAGGGACGCCATCTTGGATGATGTCACTTAAAGAGATATTCATTCCGAAGAAGACGTCGATTGAAGAGGATGCTCCGCACCGGATGTCTTGAAGATGGAGCCGCTCTGCGTCAGAAGGATGAAGATAGAAGATGCCATCTGGATGAAGACTTCTGCCCATCTGGAGGTCACTTCTTCCCGTCTGGAGGACCACTTCTGCCGGCTTCGTTGAGGACATCTTGCCGCTTGGATGAAGACTTCTCCCGGTAAGTGAATCTTTGGGGGTTAGTGTTAGGATTTTTTAAGGGTGTATTGGATGGGTTTATTTTTTAGGTTAGGGCTTTGGGCCGTAATAGAGCTAAATGCCCTTTTAAGGGCAATGCCCATCCAAATGCCCTTTTCAGGGCAATGGGGAGCTTAGGTTTTTTTAGTTAGGCTTTTATTTAGGGGGTTGGTTGTGTGGGTGATGGGTTTTACTGTTGGGGGGTTGTTTGTATTTCTATTTACAGGTAAAAGAGCTGATTTCTTTGGGGCAATGCCCCGCAAAAGGCCCTTTAAAGGGCTATTGGTAGTTTAGTTTAGGCTAGGGGTTTTTTTATTTTGGGGGGGGGCTTTTTTATTTTGATAGGGCTATTAGATTAGGTGTAATTAGTTTAAAGATCTTGTAATTTGTTTTTTATTTTCTGTAATTTAGTGGGGGTTTTTTTTGTGATTTAGCTAATTTAATTTAATTTATTTAATTGTTTTTAATATAGTTAATTTATTTAATTGTACTGTAAGGTTAGGTGTTAGTGTAACTTAGGTTAGGTTTTATTTTACAGGCCAATTTGTATTTATTTTAGCTAGGTATTTATTAAATAGTTAATAACTATTTAGTAACTATTCTACCTAGTTAAAATAAATACAAACTTGCCTGTAAAATAAAAATAAACCCTAAGCTAGATACAATGGCCTCTAGTTATCAAGCCGTCAACCACAAATACGCTGGAATTCCGCAGTGTATTTGTGGTGAGGCTGATTCGCCTTACTTATCAAAGGCTAGAGACCAGCAAAAGTAGAATATAGTGACGTAAGCTACGATCCGCCGGTCTCAGTCCAACACAGATCGATTCTTACGTCACTACAGATGTTCCAAACGCAAGTTCGGCACAATCTGACTACTTTTGCTAGTTATCAAAGAACTAGCAGGTACGCTCGGCACTATTCCGGCCCAGCGTACCTGGTTTTTAATTGATTCCTATGGGAAGTGTCTGCACCTAACACCCTAACATGTACCCCGAGTCTAAACACCCCTAATCTGTCCCCCCTACACCGCCGCCGCCTACATTATACTTATTAACCTCTAAACCGCCGCTCTCGGACCCCGCTGCAACTAAATAAACTTACTAACCCCTAAACTGCCGCTCCCGGACCCTGCCGCAACTATAATAAATATATTAACCCCTAAACCACCGCTGCCCCCTACATTATACCTATTAACCCCTAATCTGCCGCCCCCTATACCGCCGCCACCTATCTTAAAGTTATTAACCCCTATCCTGCCCCCAAATATACCAACAAACATATGTAGCACCTGCTGTATTCTTAATACACACATATCACGTGAAGGAAAACTTCATGTCATACCCCTTATACGGCTCCGTGAATATCAAACCAACACCCCTCCACAAAAACAAACTTTCAAATGATGCCTCCGTTAGCCGATATAAAGTCACACACAGAGTAAGGTATGCATTTACACTTTCTTCTAAAATGATGCGTACTGCCAGTCCTGGGGATCTGTGTCAACACTTGACTGTTTACCTGCCACCTCTTGACAGACCTCCGTAATGGGAATCCCTGTGGCACTGCAGTGTGTGTGAAACTCTTCACCTTCTTCCGGGTTCCGGCTAGATCGACGTGTGACGTAATTGCGGGAGGGGGGGCGGGTGAACTGGGGGAAGTATCCGCTTGCGTCCCCAGATGCCGTTCTTCTCGGGGGACAAGATGTGCCACTGTATGTCAAATTAAGTTCATCTGTGCCTTGCTCATGTCCTCAGCATCAACCAAACAACAAAAGTAAAGCTGCAGGCACCAGTTTGAACAATTTTACGATCCTTTATTTTGGCAATAAAATTACATGGAAAAAATGGGTTAACAATTCTTGAACCCTTCAGGCAACAAAGTGGATGGTGGTACTACACGTACCCTGACGCTGACGCGTTTCAGCTGTTGCCATAATCGGAGCTGAAGGGTATCTCTACCAAACTTATATTTAAACCATAAAACATTTCATCATTGGTTAAAAAACATACCACGTGACAGACACACCTCCACCTTCTTAATCATATGAACGCCCCTGTATTCTGGTTGCTCTATTTAGTTACTAATACACTGAAAGGTTAACACTTTGTGATCCTATTACTTGTCTCATGCATATACAACCTGATTATCTAACATATTATTGTTAGTTCTATTTATAATTATAACTGGGAGATATTTCCATAACCACTTATTATTAGTTGTCTCCCATACAAAGTATATCACTTAAATAAATATTGTTCAATTAGTATTGAGGCTATAGTATAAAGTATAATAGTGTGTTGTATGTAGATAAGGAAACACTACTTTCTAGAATTAAACTGAAAATTCAAGCTTTGTATTTATCTCCCTGGTTGTTTGCTATTTATTTGTAGCTGTGCGCTATATAGACGGAAAAGCCAATAGAATGCGAGGTCAATCCGATTGGCTGATTGAATCAGCCAATCGGATTTTTCCTACCTTAATTCCGATTGGCTGATAGAATCCTATCAGCCAATCAGAATTCAAGGGACGCCATCTTGGATGACGTCCCTTAAAGGAACCTTCATTCGTCGGGTAGTCGTCGGGCCAGAAGGATGTTCCACGTCAGAGGTGTGCAAGATGAAGCCGCGGTTGGATGAAGATAGAAGAAGGTGTGCAAGATGGAGCCGCGGTTGGATGAAGACTTCTATCGGATGGAGGACCTCTTCTTGCCCCGCTTGGATGAAGACTTCTACCGGATGGAGGACCTCTTCTTGCTCGGCTTGGATGAAGAATTCTGCTCGGCTGGGTGAAGACGACTCAAGGTAGGGAGATCTTCAGGGGGTTAGAGTTAGGTTTATTTAAGGGGGTTTGGGTGGGTTAGAGTAGGTGTATGTGGGTGGTGGGTTTTAATGTTGGGGGGTTGTATTTTTTTTTACAGGTAAAAGAGCTGATTACTTTGGGGCAATGCCCCGCAAAAAGCCCTTTTAAGGGCTGGTAAAAGAGCTGATTACTTTGTAATTTAGAATAGGGTAGGGCAATTTTTTATTTTGGGGGCTTTATTATTTTATTAGGGGGCTTAGATTAGGTGTAAATAGTTTAAACTTCTTGTAATTCTTTTTTATTTTCTGTAATTTAGTGTTTGTTTGTTTTTGTACTATAGTTTAGTTTATTTAATTAAATTTAATTTTAGGTAATTGTAGTTAATTTATTTAATTAATTTAATGATAGTGTAGTGTTAGGTTTAATTGTAACTTAGGTTAGGATTTATTTTACAGGTAATTTTGTAATTATTTTAACTAGGTAGCTATTAAATAGTTATTAACTATTTAATAGCTATTGTACCTAGTTAAAATAAATACAAAGTTGTCTGTAAAATAAAATTAAATCCTAAAATAGCTACAATGTAAATATTAGTTATATTGTAGCTATATTAGGGCTTATTTTATAGGTAAGTATTTATTTTTAAATAGGAATAATTTAGTTAATAATATTAATTTTTATTTAGATTAATTTAAATAATATTTAAGTTAGGGGGGGGTTAGGGTTAGGGTTAGACTTAGGTTTAGGGGTTAATAAGTTTTATATATGTGGCGGCGGTATAGGGGGGCAGGATAGGGGTTAATAAGTTTAATATAGGTGGCAGCGGGGTCTGGGAGCGTCAGTTTAGGGGTTAAACAATTTATTTAGTTGTGGCAGGGTCCGGGATCCGCAGCATAGGGGTTAATAACTTGAATATTGGTGGCGGCGGTATAGGGGGCGGCAGATTAGGGGTTAATAGGTATAATGTAGGTGGCGGCGGGGTCGGGGAGCGGCGGTTTAGGGGTTAATATATTTATTATAGTTGCGGCAGGGTTCAGGAGCAGCAGTTTAGGGGGTAATAACTTTATTTAGGAGTGGAGGGCTCCGGGAGCGGTGGTTTAGGGCAGTGATTTTTAACCTTTTTTTTGCCGTGGCACACTTTTTTACATAAAAAAATCCTGTGGCACACCACCATCCCAAAATTTTAAAAAAATCACACATTGTAGCCTAATACAGCATATATATATACACATACACACAAACACACACATACTATATGTATTGTGCTGTTATGCCATGCCTCCTACAAACTACCCCTGCACTGGGAGTAAAAAACAAGCAAAGTTTAAAAAATATGTCACACTGTTGTCAGTCTGCCATGGCACACCTGAGGATCTCTCATGGCACACTAGTGTGCCACGGCACACTGGTTGAAAAACACTGGTTTAGGGGGTGTAGGTGCTTAGTGACAGGCTAGCAAGAAAGCTGCGAATAAGCCGATGAGCAGCAAGATCGATGACTGTCAGTTAACAACAGTCCGCTGCTCATCGCACCGTACTTGGTGCGCGGCTTCTTGACAGCTTTCTTGATAACTTTGGCGAACGTCGAATGCAGGAAAGTAGATGGCGTCATACATAGAGGCCATGTAACTATTAGTTATATTGTAGCTAGCTTAGGGTTTATTTTATAGGTAAGTATTTAGTTTTAAATAGGAATAATTTAGTTAATGATAGTAATTTTATTTAGATGTCTATCTACCTGTCAACCGCGATCCCCCTCCGCAATCCCTAATAAAGTATTTAACCCCTAAACCGCTGCACCCGGACCCCTACCGCCACCTACATTAAAAGTATAACCCCCTAATGTGATCCCCCTACACCGTCGCCAGCTACATTACCTACCACCTAATGTGAACCCCTTACACCGCCGCCACCTACATTACCTACCCCCTAATGTGAGCCCCCTACACCACCGCCACTTACATTAACTACCCCCTAATGTCAGCTCCTACCCCGCCGCAAGCTATATTACCTACCCCCTAATGTGAGCTCCTACCCCTTAGCCAGCTATATTAAAATTATTAACCCCTAATTTAATCGCCCTACACCGCCACCAGCTATATTAATTACATTAACCCCTAATTTAATCCCCCTACACCGCCACCAGCTATATTAATTACATTAACCCCTAATTTAATCCCCCTATACCGCCACCAGCTATATTAATTACATTAACCCCTAATCTAATCCCCCTACACCACCGCCAGCTATATTAACTATATTAACCCTAATTATATTAGGGTTAATATAGTTATTATATTATATATATTAACTATATTAACCCTAATTATATTAGGGTTAATATAGTTAATATCGTTATTATATCATACATATATTAAGTATAATAACCCTATCTAACTCTAACATCCCTAACTAAATTCTTATTAATAATTACATTGTAGCTATTTTAGGGTTTATATTTATTTTACAGGTAACTTGGTATTTATTTTAACTAGGTACAATAGCTATTAAATAGTTAATAACTATTTAATAGCTACCTAGTTAAAATAATTACCAATTTACCTGTAAAATAAATCCTAACCTAAGTTACAAATACACCTACACTATCAATAAATTAAATAAACTACAAATATCTAAACTAAAATACAATTAAATAAACTAAACTAAATTACAAAAAAAACCCACTAAATTACACCTATTCTAAGCCCCCTAATAAAATAATAAAGCCTCCCAAAATAAAAAAATGTCCCTACCCTATTCTAAAATACAAAAGTTAACAGCTCTATTACCTTAACAGACCTTAAAAGGGCCTTTTGCGGGGCATGCCCCAAAGAAATCCGCTCTTTTGCCTGTAAAAAACACACAAATACCACCCCGCAACATTACAACCCACCACCCACATACCCCTACTCTAACCCAAACCCCCCTTAAATAAACCTAACACTACCCCCCTGAAGATCTCCCTACCTTGTATTCACCCAGCCGGGCAAAACTCTTCATCCGATCCGGGCGATGTCTTCAATCAAGCGGCAAAGAAGAAGTCTTCCATCCGGCAATGTCTTCAATCAAGCGGCAGAGAAGAGGTCCTCCATCGGGGCGAAGTTTTCTTCCAAGCGGCATCTTCAATCTTCTTTCATCGCTCCTCCAACGCGGAACATCCATCCAGCACGACGACTTCCCGACGAATGAGGTTCCTTTAAATGACGTCATCCAAGCTGGCGTCCGTCGAATTCCGATTGGCTGATTCCGATTGGCTGATTCAGCCAATCGGATTGAACTTGAATCTGATTGGCTGATTCAATCAGCCAATCAGATTTTTCTACCTTAATTCCGATTGGCTGATAGAATCCTGTCAGCCAATCGGAATTCGACGGACGCCATCTTGGATGACGTCATTTAAAGGAACCTCATTCGTCGGGAAGTCGTCGTGCCGGATGGATGTTTCGCGTCAGAGGAGCAAAGAAAGAAGATTGAAGATGCCGCTTGGAAGAAAACTTCGCCCCGATGGAGGACCTCTTCTCTGCCGCTTGATTGAAGACATCGCCGGATGGAAGACTTCTTCTTTGCCGCTTTATTTTTTTATTAGGGGGCCTAGAATAGGTGTAATTAGCTTAAAAATCTTGTAATCTTTTTTTATTTTTTGTAATTTAGTGTTTGTTTTTTTTGTAATTGAGTTTAGTTTAATTGTATTTTAGTTTAGATATTTGTAGTTTATTTAATTTATTGATAGTGTAGGTGTATTTGTAACTTAGGTTAGGATTTATTTTACAGGTAAATTGGTAATTATTTTAACTAGGTAGCTATTAAATAGTTATTAACTATTTAATAGCTAATGTACCTAGTTAAAATAAATACCAAGTTACCTGTAAAATAAATATAAACCCTAAAATAGCTACAATGTAATTATTAATTATATTGTAGCTATCTAAGGGTTTATTTTATAGGTAAGTATTTAGATTTAAATAGGAATATTTTAATTAATAATATTAATATTAATTAGATTTATTTTAATAAGAAATTAGTTAGGGATGTTAGAGATAGATCGGGTTATTATACTTAATATATATATAATATAATAACGATATTAACTATATTAACCCTAATATAATTAGGGTTAATATAGTTAATATATATAATATAATAACTATATTAACTATATTAACCCTAATATAATTAGGGTTAATATAGTTAATATAGCTGGCGGCGGTGTAGGGGGATTAGATTAGGGGTTAATCTATTTAATATAGCTGGCGGCGGTATAGGGGGATTAGATTAGGGGTTAATATATTTAATATAGCTGGCGGCGGTATAGGGGGATTAGATTAGGGGTTAATAATTTTAATATAGCTGGCGGCGGGGTAGGGGGATTAAATTAGGGGTTAATCATTTTAATATAGCTGGCGGCGGTGTAAGGGGCTCACATTAGGGGGTAGTTAATGTAGATGGCGGCGGGGTAGGAGCTCACATTAGGGGGTAGGTAATGTAGATGGCGGCGGGGTAGGAGCTCACATTAGGGGGTAATATAGATAATGTAGGTGGCGGCGGGGTCTGGGAGCAGCAGTTTAGGGGTTAATAACTTTATTAGGTGGCGGCGGGGTCCGGGAGCAGCGGTTTAGGGGTTAATACATTTTTTATTGTTAGGATAGTGAGGGGGGATAGCGGATAGAGGGGTATACGTGTCGGGCTATGTTTGGGAGACGTGTTAGACAGTACGGGTGATTTAATAATTTAGTCAGGTTTTGTAGGCGTCGGCAGTTTCTAAAGTGCCGTAAGTCACAGGCGACTCCAGAAATTTGTACTTACGCAGATTTCTGGACATCGCTGGTTTATCAGACTTACGGCACTTTAGCATCTGACGGCGCCGTATATAGGATAGCTCGAGTTGCGAGCTGAAACTACGGGCGGCGGGGGTTCCCTTGCTTGCGCCGCAAACTGCGATCTTTATCGGATCGCACCCCATAACTACTGACTTTAAATGCGTTAGGAATCTTGACGCGATAAGGTGTACCGCTCACTTTTTGGCCTCCCAGGACAAACTCGTAATACCAGCGCTATGGAAGACCCATAGAAAAAAGGCTTTACGAAATTTACGTAAGTCAATTTGCTATAAGGCCAAAAAAGTGTGCGGTGCCCCTATACCTGCAAGACTCGTAATACCAGCGGGCGTAAAAAAGCAGCGTTAGGACCTGTTAACGCTGTTTTTTTACCTTACCGCAAAACTCATAATCTAGGCGATTGATAATAGGAGTAAATTAGAAAGTTGCTTAACCCCTTAATGACCACAGCACTTTTCCATTTTCTGTCCGTTTGGGACCAAGGCTATTTTTACATTTTTGCAGTTTTTGTGTTTATCTGTAATTTTCCTCTTACTCATTTACTGCACCCACACATATTATATACCGTTTTTCTTGCCATTAAATGGACTTTCTAAAGATACCATTATTTTCATCATGTCTTATATTTTACTATAAAAAAAATATAAAATATGAGGAAAAAATGGAAAAAAAACACACTT
This sequence comes from Bombina bombina, assembly GCF_027579735.1. NCBI lineage: Eukaryota > Metazoa > Chordata > Amphibia > Anura > Bombinatoridae > Bombina > Bombina bombina. The sequence continues at coordinate 592,181,407 of NC_069505.1, read as the reverse complement.
TTTTTAACTTTGACCCCCAAAATCTGTTACACATCTACAACCACCAAAAAAAAAAAAAAAACTTGCTAAATAGTTTCTAAATTTTGTCCTGAGTTTAGAAATACCCAATGTTTAAATGTTCTTTGCTTTTTTTGCAAGTTATAGGGCAATAAATACAAGTAGCACTTTGCTATTTCCAAACCACTTTTTTTCAAAATTAGCACTAGTTACACTGGAACACTAATATCTTTCAGGAATCCCTGAATATCCCTTGACATGTATATATTTTTTTTTTAGAAGACATCCCAAAGTATTGATCTAGGCCCATTTTGGTATATTTCATGCCACCATTTCACCGCCAAATGCGATCAAATAAAAAAATTGTTCACTTTTTCACAAATTTTTTCACAAACTTTAGGTTTCTCACTGAAATTATTTACAAACAACTTGTGCAATTATGGCATAAATGGTTGTAAATGCTTCTCTGGGATCCCCTTTGTTCAGAAATAGCAGACATATATATGGCTTTGGCTTTGCTTTTTGGTAATTAGAAGGCTGCTAAATGCCACTGCGCACAACACGTGTATTATGCCCAGCAGTGAAGGGGTTAATTAGGAAGAATGTAGGGAGCTTCTAGGGTTAATTTTAGTGGTGAAGGAGAGGGGTCATGACTTCTGGCTGGGGGTGTGGCTAACAGGTAGCATGCAGGTAGTGTGCAGGCAGCTACCAACAGCTCTATTTTCCTATGTAAAAGGATTGATACTATTCACCAGCCGCCCGTAGTAAGCCTTGTCCTAGGAAGATGTACTAGGACCGGCTATTGATCCCCGGATCACGGAGAGGAAGTCCGCAGAAGGCACAATTGCTCTGTCGCTAGGAGCACCTGGATAAACTGTTCTGTTTCTTGGGAAAAACAATCTGAGCCATGTAATTGCCTGCGGTAAGGTAAAGATGGACATCTGGTAGTACTGATACTGTGTAAAAATACTGCAGCCAGAGGCAAGCCCTTACCCTCAGCGGGCGCTAAAGGTAAATACCTTGGAATAAGCAATAAGCAGCACCGAGGTCTGGTTAAGTTGCCCCCCCGACTACATAAATATCACACCCTGGAAGGCAAACAAAGGGACGGGTATCTCTATTTGCTGCTGCATTATACCCGGGATATGAGAAAGCCTTACTTGGTCAAATAGATGCTGGGCTGTGCACTGAGGAGGGCACAACGCGAATAAGGCTTTGCTACATCGGACCCCTTTTGTGGAGCTGTCGAGTGTCTGAGGGTCTTGAACTGGCAAGAGGTCAAGTGGTTCCGTTTGGCTGGATAAAACAGCTGTTGTCTACGGGATTACCTAAGTGAGCTGCGAGTTTCGAAAGCAGTGTGATACAGACCGCGGTTTGTAAACTCCGTGCAAACCCACAAGATAACCGGCATCACCTCAGGAGTCAGCAAATCCATTGCTCCTAAGAGATCTTCCGCACCTGGAGGCGGTTTAAACACAGCTTGTCGGGCTACTAAGTATCTGCTCTTTATAAGGCCCTAGATGAACACCGGCAGACGGAGTCGGGTCTAGCTGTCAACAGATGGTGGAGTCATGAGAAAATGTCTCTAAACAAATTCCGCTGTGGCTGAATACTGGCTGGCTAAGAGCTCCGGATACACTATTCCTAGAAATTTGCCGGAGTCCAGTAACGGCGCTACATCCCTGGGTTTTGGGTAAGAGCGAGTGGTGGTTCAAGGTAAACCTCTAACAAAAGTTCAACTTGTGCCGCAAGAAGAAGAGGAAGTCATATCAGGTACTGTTCTCATCTTTATTGTTGGTGGATATACTGAGAGAATAAGCCCTCCATACATCTGACATTGGCCCTTAGGTTTTTGGAGCAAGCTTGAAGAGGATTTGGCTGTGTGCCTGGACATAAGTAAAGTGGAGCCGTTTGTGGCTTACTTAAAGGTGATAAGAAAAAGCCTGAAATTGTTTTGTGGTTTAACCAGTTTTCTCTCTTTTTCAGAACTCTTTGTTTATATGCATCACAGCTCCGGGTAACCGTGTAGCAAAAAAAGGCTGCAGAACGGCTTACCTGGATTTCAGGGACTGACTATGTGCATTTATGTGACTGTTTAACCAGATACTATTTGCAACAATATGCATGTTAATAACATAAAAATGTAACTTAACTGTTTAAGAAAAAGGAATCACCTTAACTGCTTTTTTTGTTTTGTTTATGAAACTAGTGTTTATACTGAATAGGTCCCTGTTAGAGAGTGACAGAGTTAGTGTAAAAATTAGGAGATTAAGTTTGGAGCCTTGTGTGCCTCTGAAAGTGTAAGGCATCTGAGAACACCAATTTGAGGCACAAATATATCTAAGAGTCTACGCAGGGGTCTCTAATAATTTAATAGACTAAATGATATCTGGCTCTATAAGATAGGGACAGAAGCATATACGCAATAAGATCCTCCTCCAATTCTCAGTTCAGGTCTAGACTGTTATGAAATCTGAGCAAATTAATTAGAGGGAGATCTGCTGGGAATGCTGGATGAATTGCAAATCTAGAGTAGGTGGGCGCTAGTCAGTATAGCAGGGTAATAGTATAACAGTAATACTAACTTTCTGATTTGAAAACATTGAGGCGTAAAGGCAGAGTTTCAGATTTCCTGGAAAAGCTTTAATGAAGGAGTTTTTGCTATATAGAGGCTAGAGGTAAGCTGAAAACTCGGCTCACTAGATAGAAGTCAAAAATTAGACTTAGCGAAGCTTTAGGCAAGAACCTTAGTGTCAATTAGTGGCAAATCTTCCCTTCTTTTTTTTCTTTTTTCCCTGCACCAAGCACAATAGGTCCAATAGTTGACCTTATTCACTGTTTTAATTTTTTTTTCCTTTTTATTTATATACACAAGTTTTTTATATATACACATGTTATTTAATAGCTATTTCAATATTTTTTCTTTTGTTTTCTTCTTTGATTCAATGCTCGAAGCTATATCATATTTTCACTGATTTATCTTAAGTGGCCTCGAAGCCACCAAGACACAGAATTTTTTTCTCACTATATACACATATATTATCACGGTGAATGGACAGATTTATTACGTGTTACATGTGTTACATGTGTGTTAATGACATGACAGAATTTTTAGTTTGTACACGTTTGTACACGTGTTACATGTGTGTTAATGACATGACAGAATTTGCGGCTGAAGTAGCGAAGTTGATGACCCCACACCTAGATCTAATTAAATCTGAAATCAAAACAGAGATTTTTAGTTTGTACACGTGTTACATGTGTGTTAATGACATGACAGAATTTTTAGTTTGTACACGTGTTACATGTGTGTTAATGACATGACAGAATTTTTAGTTTGTACACGTGTTACATGTGTGTTAATGACATGACAGAATTTTTAGTTTGTACACGTTTGTACACGTGTTACATGTGTGTTAATGACATGACAGAATTTGAGGCTGAAGTAGTGAAGTTGATGACCCCACACCTAGATCTAATTAAATCTGAAATCAAAACAGAGATTTTTAGTTTAAAAGATGAAATTAGACAGTTTACTGTGAGGCTAACGGAGGTGGAGACTAGGGTGTCAGAGGTGGAGGACAGAATAAACATCCATGGTTCTGATATCACTGTTCAGGGGAAAATTATCTCACAGTTGCAAGAGCATCTAGAAGACCTTGAAGATAGGTCGAGGTGCAATAATTTACGGATCATTGGCCTCCCTGAAACAGTGGAATATCAAGATTTGCTTCATTTTGTTTCTGTCACCCTCCCTCAGGCCCTTATGTCCCCCCCCCCACCCACGCCTTTTATGATTGAGAGAGCGCATAGAATAGGCCCACCTAAAGATAGTAACACATTATCTAAAGCTAGAACTATTATTTTCAAATTTGTCAACTATCAGGATAAGGTTTTATATTTGAAATATTATAGGAAAATGAGATCTGTCCACATTGATAACAACAAAATTTTGATCTTTCAAGATTTTCAGCAGAGACGATGGCTAAAAGGAAAGTAATGTCTCCCTTTTTTTCAAAATTCTTAGATGCTGATTGTAGCGTTAGACTTGTTTAACCGGCTAAACTCCCAATTACCAAGGCAGGTATCTCTTATACAGCAAATAATAGCAAGGAAGCTACGGCTTTATGTAGAGAACTTGGGATGATGTGAGTATAAGATAGAGAAAAAAAGGTAAAACCTTTGCAAAATTATTGTCCGGCGCATAGATGAATTATGTGGGATTTATTCCGGAACTATGGTTAAGGGGTTATTTTTTGCAGAGTGTTAGAGATACACGACATTGTTTAAAAGGAAGATGTTTTAATGTTGTTTGGTGGGTGACACCGTTTTATTATTATTCTATTTTTTTTTTTCTCTTCTGTTCTCTCTCTCTCTTTCGCCTTTCCATCTTCTCTCTCTCTCCGTTGCCCCCCTCCGTTTCAAATCTGCTCATCATGTTATTTCTAGAAGCATAATGTATTTTATTTTTAGTATTAAATGCCATGTCTGCCCCCTTTAAATTGACCTCCTGGAATGTAGGAGGTATAACCTCCCCAATTAAAAGGAAAGCAATAATCAAACAGATGGCTAAAGCTAAAACAGATATCGCTTTCTTACAGGAGTTACATTTAAAGGGACATTAAACACTAAATACACGCTAGATAGAATGATGCATTCAAAGAAAAGATTAGTCCATGACTAACATGTAGATTAAGTTTTAGTGTTTATAAAACACTGGGAGCTGCCATGTTGTAACTTGTGTTACCTTCTCTGCTGTGGCCAATTAGGGTCAGTTATAAATAGGTCACTAGAGTGTGCAGCCAATGGTTGTGCTGGATTTAACAGTGTTCTGCACTTCCATTTCTAACAGGAACTGAAAAGCTCACAATTTCAGAATGGAATTACAGGCACAGAGAACAAAATAAATAATGACAGTATATTGCAGAGTTGTTTTATTATATACAATTTATCATTTTATATTACCATCTCAAAGTGTTTAATGTCCCTTTAAAGGCTACTGAAATCCCGAAACTGCAGACTAACTGGGTAGGGGAAGTGATTGGGGCCCCTTTTAATGCTCGTAAGCGGGGAGTGGCAATTTTATTGAACAAAAGATTTGAATTTAAGGTTGAATCTTCTGTCATAGACCCGGAAGGGCGGTTTGTAATTATAGAATTAGCACATAATAAGGCGCGATATGTATTATGTAATATATACGGACCTAATAATATTGATAAAGAGTTTTGGGATAAATTGGTTGTATATCTGCATAAATTTACAGGCCAGAACCTTATCATTGTAGGTGACTTTAATTTAATAGCAGATCCTTCTCTTGTTAGGGTAAAGAGAGTAAGTAGTTCCACGCCTGATAGAAAGACCCGCATTCTTCAAAGATTATGCTCACAATTGGGATTGATAGATATCTGGCGGTTACAGAATCCGGATCTGAGATCCTATACGTGCATGTCAAAAGGTCAGCAGGCACTCTCCAGGATAGATTTTTTACTGATTGCAGAGTCCCTGATTGGCCTAGAATGGGAAGCGGAGATAGGGGATATAGTGATTTCAGATCATGCCATAATTTAATTAACATGTAATCCTCCGCGGTTAGATAGGTCTGTGAATCAATCCATTTTTTTCCCAAAATACTTAATGAATAACCTTACATTTAATAACTGGTTGATTGAGCAATGGCGAGAATATGTGAGTTATAACCGAGATTATGAAAACAGACCCGAAGTATTTTGGGAAGCAGCAAAAGCTGTATTAAGAGGCAAAGTAAAGGCGTATTTGTGTAAAATGAAAAGGAAATCTAGGCAACAGGAAATTCAGCTGTCCCATTGTGTAAAGAACGCATATAGAACATATCTAGGGGATCGCTCGAGCCTTCACTGGAGGAAATATATTACTGCTAAATCTATTCGAGATGTCTTTATTAAACAGAAAACTAGAGCAGAAATACAAAGACAAAAAGCCCTCTATTGTGGTTACGCAGGTAGGTCCGCTAAATTTGTGGCGAGATTGATCAAGACCAATAGTAGAAATAAGATAACCGCCATCAGAAAGGAAGCCGAGAGATTTACTTGTAACACGGATATTTCCAGAGTTTTTCATGAATTTTTCTCGGAACTGTATAGGGCAGAAGAGCAAGACATAACAACAGACACATTTTGGGACAAATTTAAGGTCCCCAAAATACCCTCTGAGAGCTTAGCAGAAATGAATGCACCAATTACAATAGAGGAGACTATAGAGGCAATTACAGCAGCTAAGACTAATAAGGCAGCAGGTCCTGATTGCCTTCCTTCCGAATTTTATAAGATTTTGCAGTTACATATTGCTCCATCTTTGGTAAAGCTATTCAATTATTACTTTGTCGAACACAATAAGTGCTCTCCATACTTTGCAGCAGCGGTAATATCTTTAATTCCCCAAAAAAATAAAGATCCTGAGATGCCCGATTCATACAGGCCTATATCAGTCTTAAATGGCGATTATAAATTGTTAACATCGATTCTCGCAAAAAGATTAAAGCCTCACCTCGGATTAATAATTCATGAGAATCAAGCTGGGTTTATGGCTGGGAGGAATCCCGCCAAGAACACACGTAAGATCATGACATTAATTGATTACTTCTGGTACAAGCTCAGAACAACTAGACTTTTTAAGAGGGGGGGGGTTAGATTAGGGGTATGTGGGTGGTGGGTTGTAATGTTGGGGGGGTATTGTATGTTTTTTTACAGGCAAAAGAGCTGAATTCTTTGGGGCATGCCCCGCAAAAGGCCCTTTTAAGGGCTGGTAAGGTAAAAGAGCTGTAAACTTTTCATTTTAGAATAGGGTAGGGCATTTTTTTATTTTGGGGGGCTTTGTTATTTTTTTAGGGGGCTTAGAGTAGGTGTAATTAGTTTAAAACTCTTGTAATCTTTTTTTATTTTTTGTAATTTAGTGGGTTTTTTTTTTTTGTAATTTAGTGTTTGTTTGTTTTTTTAATTTAGTTTAGTTGATTTAATTGTAGATAATTGTAGGTAGTTTATTTAATTAATTTATTGATAGTGTAGTGTTAGGTTTAATTGTAACTTAGGTTAGGATTTATTTTACAGGTAATTTTGTAATTATTTTAACCCATTTGTACAAGCAGATTTTATATTACAGTGTATTGATTTTATTCTTAATAATAATTATTTTAATTTTAATGGGGAGTTTTTTATTCAAACTAAAGGCACAGCTATGGGTACAAAATTCGCACCCAGCTATGCGAACATTTTTATGGGCCTATTTGAATTATAAAATATTATGAAATCTCATTGGAATAATAACTTAATTATGTTTAAAAGATTTATAGATGACATCTTCATCGTATGGAAAAGAGGAGAGGAACTCCTAAATATGTTTATACAGGATCTGAATCAAAATACATGGGGTCTAACTTTCACACATGAATCTAGTACAAAACAAATACATTTTTTAGATATCCACGTTTATATAGAAATGAACTTGATCATGACCAAAACGTTCTTTAAGGAAGTGGATGCAAATAATTATATCCACTTCCAGAGCTGTCATTTAGATTTCTGGAAAACTAATATCCCCAAGGGACAATTCCTACGCTTAAGAAAGAACTGTACTGATATATCAGTCCATAGGGAACAGGCTAAAATTTTGAAGGACAAATTCACTGAACGTGGATAAAGTGAAAATGTTATAGATGAAGCTATACTTTGTGCAGAGCAGAAGGATAGAGAACAAATATTAGGATCCAGAAATACTCACAGTAACAAGAGGGTACAAGAAATTATGATCAAAGACACAGCTTTCATCACAAATTATAGTTCAGATTACAAGTTGATAAAGAAAATATTGAACAAACACTGGTATTTGGTTAAAAAGGACCCTTTATTAAGTGATTTAATTAGCGATAAGCCAAAAATAATTTATAGAAGGTTTTTTCCCTGCCTTGGCTGCAAGGCCTGTAAATTCAGTAATAAAACTAAAATTGTAGAATCTAGTCAATCTAAATTTAAATTTTATATTAAAGAGGTTATAAGATGTACTGACAATAATGTAGTGTATATAATTCAGTGCCCGTGTAAGAGACAATATTTAGGTCAAACGAGCCGCCCACTAAGAGACAGAATAAGACAACACTTATTGAACATTGAGTTGGGTTTTGAAGATCACCTGTTATCTAAACATTTTAAGGACTACCACAACCAAAGTACAAGTGGGTTGAAATATTGGGGATTAAAAAAGGTTAGTCTACATAGGGGTGGAAATTTAAGAAATACCCTACTTTTAACTAAGGAAGAATTAATTTTTAAATTTAATACCCTAACTCCAAATGGTCTAAATGCGGAATTGGACTTAAACCCCTTTATTTAGATAACTGATATGTTCACGGGTTATAGATTACTGCGTGAATTTATATATCAACCCTCAGTTTTAATCTCTTTATGAATTGTCCATTTTTATGAATTGTCTATTTTTAAGAAGTGTCTATTTTTATATGATATTTTTAATGAAATATATTTTCACCTATAGAGTTAATTTTAAAAAAATGTTTATATATTTTTTTATATATTTTATTTATGTATTTCTTAGAGATATGAATTACTACACAGGAAGACCATTTGATTTTGGGATAAAATGTTGTATATAGTTAGGATTTTTTTGAATATTTTGATTGTCTTTTAAATATTTTTTAGTAATATATTTTTATTACAATATTTTTTATCAAATGATGCATAAATGCTGAAACCTTCTATTGAAATTACTGACTTTGGGGAATACAACGAAGAAATAATTCCAAAATATACTCAATTTGCCATTCATGCAACAAATATCCCTTTAAGAAGTAAAGCAAAAAATCCCTTTAAGGGATGGATATAAAAAATGGACTCTAGCCATCTTCCTGTCATCTTGATAAAGGCATCTGTGTGATGCTGAAACGCGTAGATTTGAAGGAAGTTGTGACTTTTAACTAAGTAGCTGATACAAGTTCAGCCGAACTTAGGATGAAGAACATTTACTACAAAGTTCCCCCGACACATCCGGAGAATGGTGCAGGCTGCTGTGACTGTATATGAAGGAGCTAATATGAGTTCAGCTGAAACCAAGCACAAGGAGCTTGGATTGCACTTTCAGAATACCCGGTGACAAAGTGGATGGCTCAGACACGGCTTAGACACGGAAGCCACTCTCAAACTACAGCTAAGTGAGAAATAATATATATGCTGTAGAAGCAGCAGAGGTTAGAGCCCCTTTGTAAATCCAGTGGTGAGTAGAAAGTTGCAGAGAGCATAAAGACACAGTAGAGCGGATCAACATTTGACTTATGTGAAACTGATTAATAACCACCTAAGACTTTTTATCAGATTCTAGGGTGATATACACCGCAAAGTGCGGATCAGATATAAACTTGCAATTTACCTTTCAGCTTTTTTCCATATGATCGATTTTCAAAAACAAGGATCAGTGAGCTGATTGGCTATCACGTTGTTACATGCTGATTGAATAACATAACGGCTGGAGAATGCCGCCTTTCACAAAGGTACTTTGTATCAATCACTATTTGTGCATAACGAGGAATGTATACTTTGAACTTGCAAGAGCAATAAGGCAAAAAGTTATATTTTGGAGAACACAGCAAGTATCAAGTATTGAAAAAATTGACTAACATCCTATATATTTTTAAGTGTTGCAATATATATTTTTTATCCGGATTTTGCATATTATATTTTGGAATATTCCATTAACCATTATCTTTTAGTTGTGGCCACAACTCATTTTAAAGTTTATAGTTGATTGTAAGATTGTATTAATTTGTTTTAATTTATGCATTTATGAATTAAAAATTATATATATATATATTCTACTAGGGGATTAAGTATTTATATATAACATTCTGAAAGTATCATATATATTTACTGTGTAGGTACACTGATAGTATAATTCATATTGGTTATACACAAACTACCTGATGGTATAGGGGCGCAACTCTTTATATTATCTATTGAATTATTCCCTTTTTCCCATTTGGACTCTAGCCAGGAAAAGTGAGAGGACACGTATGGAGGACACATATTGCAGACATCATTACACAGAGCTGAAGACTGGGAGCGTGACTAGCGCTTGGAATGCTTTGTACTGGAACATGACAAGGTCAGTCCGAAAATGAAGAAAGTGAGCTCTGTACATGGTGAGACCAGTTGAAGTGAAAAGCCATAACTTTTTGGTAAGTCTCCTGCCTTGAGCAGGATTGTGCTATATTACACTCCCTGTTTTAGTGTAACAGTTCATTCGAATGTAAGTCTATAGAAATGGAAGAGGCTGTAGCACAAGGTTCTATCTCCAGAGATTAGGGACCACCATGGGAGCTAAATTTGCTCCTTCCTACGCCAACCTGTTTCTAGGTTGGTGGGAGTGGTCCCACATCTATGGAGATACCAACCCCTTCAGGGAAAATATTACTTTCTATCGTCGCTTTATAGATGACCTCTTGCTGATCTGGCAGGGGTCTGATACGCTGATAGCATCATTCTTGCAGTTTCTAAATAGCAACAATAGTGGTCTTGTATTTACTTTTGAGATGATCAATACCAACATAAATTGTTTATATCTGACATTAATTGGGGAAAATGATGGAAGAGTTGTCACTGAGGTTTACAGAAAACCGATTGCTGGAAACACTCTCCTTCACGCAAAAAGTTGCCATCCACGACATGTCCTTTATGCTGTAGAAAAGGGACAATTCATCAGATTGAAACTAAATCGTACATCTGATGAAGCATTTGCAAAAGAGTCCCTGAATTTAAGAAACCGCTTGCTACAAAGAAGTTATTTCCCACATGTAATTTCTAGAGTGGAGAAAGAAACAAAAACGCTGAATAGAAAACATCTTTTAGCTGACAGAATGAAACATACTGAAAAACATGACAGAACTACATTTGTCACCACATATAGTGAAGTGTATCCAGCTATATGTAATATTATAAAACAACATTTTCAAATGTCAGCTGCTGATGATGATATAATTAAATGTGTTAGTAAAGGGGTTAGATGCTCATATAGGAAAACTAAAACCCTAGGCAACCTCCTTACAACCTCACAACTACCTAACACTAACAGAGTTGTGGGATCTTGGCTATCCCATAGAGGTATGTTTAGATGTGGCAGTAACAGGTGCCGCCCATGTGATTCGGTTTTAATATCTGACACATTCAAATCCGAAACTACAGGTACACAATTCCCAATTCAGTCTTGCCTTAATTGCACTTCTACTTTTGCTATTTACCTGTTAACCTGCACTCAGTGTAAACTTCAATATGTAGGGTTAACTACACGAGATGTTAGGTCTAGAATACGCAAACATCTATCTACCATCAGTGTTGGTAGGTCAAAGACTGTTTTGGTTAACATTTTGTTCAGATCCATGAAGGCTCAGATCGTACTCTGAGATGGCAAGCAATTGAGAGAGTATTCTCCCCGAAACGAGGGGGTGACAGGACTAAACTTTTCCAAAAAAAGAGAAATGTTCTGGATATTTACTCTCCAGACTAGAGCTCCACTAGGCTTTAACTCATAATACAATCTGATCAATTATTGGGAGTGATATCCTTATTCACTCTGATCCTTCTCTACACATACATGTATATATTTTAATGCTCATACTATATATATATTTCTGACAATGCATACAAGCGTATCACTGAGAGGTCTCTCTCCTAAAACTCTACTGTTGTGCAATTATGCTGTATACTTAAGCCCCTTTACATATCTTTGCATTCATGCATTCATAAGTATCTACATACACGTATATATACATATACGTTTGTGTACTGGTATGCATTTTCATTCTTCATTTATTTGCACTATTATAATTGCAGTTTGATTGTATTTAGTTGAATAGCTCTGTATTTATATTTGTCCTCCACAACATTATGTCTTATGCTTAGGAATGTACTCACTGTATCTAAGGGCATTTGTGATGTAAACTTTTTTGCAGGTTTGCAAGGGTTAAAATATTGTTAATTTTTGGACACTCCCCCTGTTTGTTCTTAACCTATTAAACGTCAGGGTGTTCCCTTTTTAAAGGCTGTAGGTTTCCTATCGCCCTTAGCTATGAGTAAGGCTTGTTGAGCCGAAACATGATAGCTGTCATCTAGGGACTGCTGTCCTACCTTGATTCTTTGGAGACTGCCTTCGTTTTCCTTTTAAGTTTTGTAACTCAATAAATGGAACTTTTAAACTGTCAGTCTTTGTCAAACTTTTCGTTTTGTAGCACAAGGTACACTTATATACAACTCTTATAGTCAGCTCTCCATCATGTGCCCCTGTCCTCCCTGCAAAGACCCCTGTTTATTAGGTTATATATATTTTCTGTATTTCTTCTGGCTTTCATTGTGACACAGTAATTCAAAGTGATAGAATACAGGCACATTAACATCTAATTCACACATTGCTGCTGTATTTTATCTGATTCCTTAACATGTTTTGTTGTTTCACCTTCATAGGCAAGCTCACATGGGCACTTAATGATGTAAACATATTCAGGCTCACATGTATAACAATTATTGATGCAACCTATAACCTATATATTATATATTATATCATAAACTATATATATTATATATATATATATATATATATATATATATATATATATATATATATATATATATATATATATATATATATATAAATAAAATATACTTAGAAAAGGGACATTTCATAATGTGGCACTTGGGGGGAGGGGGAACTTCCCTCAAAACATTACCACTGTGTATATATACATTCTAATATAAAATTCACATTCACACCAATTCAAATATTTTATATGTTTAAGTTTCTTTTCTTTCATTTTTCCTTAGATTTGCATGGATGAATATGAGAAATATTTAATTTTGTGTTGTGTGTAGAATTATTCAGGTGATTGATCAACAGACTAGAAAATGAAGCATCATTTTTCATGAATAAAGTTAGGCCAATTTCTTCAGGGCTCTCTGTATGTCTTTACTCCTCAAACCATATATTACTGGGTTCAGCAAGGGGGTAACTACTGTATAGATTAGTGAAAGAAATTTTTTGGTGTTTGTTGATTTTGTTTTGGATGGAACTGTGTAAATAGTGATCATTGTTCCATAATATGCACACACAACAGTCAAGTGCGAGCTGCACGTGGAGAAAACTTTCTGTCGGCCACTGGTGGATGGAATGTTGAGGACAGTGATGAAAATATGAATGTAAGATACAACAATGTAGAAGAGAGGAAAGCATATTACAGGAATAGTAGCTATAAGGACTTCCAACTTCACAAAGTAAGTTTCTGAGCAGGAAATCTGTAGCAGTGGATCAAGATCGCAGAATAAATGATCAATAGTGTTAGGTCCAGCAAATTCTAAAAAGGATATCATAATAACTGGTATTATCGCTGTCAGAGATCCCAAAAACCAAGACCAGAAGATAAGGTTTAGGCACTGGTTGAAATTCATGATAGAGGCATAGCGTAATGGGTTACATATAGCAAGATAACGATCATAAGACATAACACCAAGTAGAAGACACTCTGTACTTCCACAAACACCGTAAATGTAAAACTGTAAAAGGCAAACACCAAATGATATTGTCTCACCTTTTCTCCATATGACAAAGAGCATGTTTGGTACAATGTTTGTGGTCAGCATAGCGTCACATAGACAGAGGTTGCTGAGGAAGTAATACATAGGGAACTTGAGATAAGGACTTACTAAGACGAGGGTGATGATCAGTAGATTACCAGCTACTGTTATATTGTAAAGAGGAAGAATAATTAGAAAAATACACAATTTAGAAAACTGAGTGTTTGTAAATCCTAAAAGCAGGAATTCTGTGACATCTGATTGGTTATTCTCAGGCATTTTCTAAACAGAAAAAAATAGAAACAAAATTAAGAGAAAAAAATTATCTTTCATAGAAACTTAGAAGTTTGTTAAATAAAAATAAAAGACAAAATGGAAAATTGTGATTTTTTTCTTGATTGAAAATATTGATTTTAACCCAAACGTCTAAGATCTGTCTGTTTCCCAGTTTTCTCAGTTAAAAGACACAGTTCTGATATTGTCTCAATAATGTGGCCCTTAATGAGGAACAAGTCTGCAGTTGCTTCACCTCACCTGCTAAAGAGGTTCCATCTGGCACGCAAGTGCTCAGAAGCGTGCCAGAATTTAATTTGTTTAATATGGGGTTTAAGGTAATACAACAAATAAATAGGAACTTAAACTCTGTATAAGACAAATTAAATTAGAAAATACCAAATACAACCTCAATTTCGAAAAAGTTGGGAGAGTATGGAAAATGCTTAAAACAAACAAAAGGATTCATTTGAAAATTCAATTCACCCTGTACTATATTGAAAACACATTATTAACACATTATTTGTTGTTTTACTTTGTGAATTTAATATATTTTTGAAAAAATACACTCATTTAAAATCTGATGACTGCAACACACTCCAAAATAGTTGGGACAGTTGACTGTTTACCACTGTGTAACATCACCTTTTCTTTTAATTACACTTATTAACGCCTAGATTTAGAGTTTGGCGTTAAGAGGTCATAACGCTGCTTTTGGCCGCCCGCTGGTATTTAGAGTCAGGCAGGAAAGGGTCTAACGCTCACTTCCCTACCACGATTCCAGGCTACCGCAGATCCCCTTACGCCAATTGTGTATCCTATCTTTTCAATGGGATCTGCCTAACGCAGGTATTTGGAGTCTTGGGAGAAGTGAGAGGTAGACCCTCTACTGACAAGACTCCTACCGCCAAAAAAAGTCAGTAGTTAAGAGCTTTATTGGCTAACGCGTGAATATAAAGCTCTTAACTACTGTGCTCTAAAGTACACTAACACCCATAAACTACCTATGTACCCCTAAACCATGCCCCCCCCCCACATCGCCCCCACTATAATAATAATTTTTAACTCCTAATCTGCCGACCAGACACCGCCATCACCTACATTATACCTATAAACCCCTAATCTGCTGCCCCTAACACCGCCGACCCCTATATTATATTTATTAACCCCTAATCTGCCCCCCCCAACGTCGCCGCTACCTTACCTACACTTAACCCCTAATCTGCCGACCGGACCTCGCCGCCACTATAATAAATGTATAAACCCCTAAACCGCTGCACTCCCGCCTCGCAAACACTATAATAAATAGTATTAACCCCTAATCTGCCCTCCCTAACATCGCCGCCACCTACCTACAATTATTAACCCCTAATCTCCCGCCCGCACTGTCGCCGCTACTATAATAAAGTTATTAACCCCTAAACCTAACTCTAACCCTAACACCCCCCTAACATAAATATAATTTAAATTAAACAAAATAATATTCCTAAAATTAACTAAATTAATCCTATTTAAAACGAAATACTTACCTATAAAATAAACCCTAATATAGCTACAATATAAATAATAATTACATTGTAGCTATTTTAGGATTTATATTTATTTTACAGGCAACTTTGTATTTATTTGAACTAGGTACAATAGCTATTAAATAGTTAATAACTATTTAATAGCTACCTAGTTAAAATAATTACCTGTAAAATAAATCCTAACCTAAGTTACAATTAAACCTAACACTACACTATCATTAAATTAATTAAATAAATTACCTATAATTACCTAAAATAAAATACAATAAAATAAACTATTCTATGATACAAAAAAAACAAACACTAAATCACAAAAAATAAAAAAGAATTACAAGAAGTTTAAACTAATTACACCTAATCTAAGCCCCCTAATAAAATAAAAAAAAAAACCCCAAAATAAAAAAATGCCCTATCCTATTCTAAACTACCAAGTAACCAGCACTTTTACCAGCCCTTAAAAGGGCTTTTTGCGGGGCATTGCCCCAAAGTAATCAGCTCTTTTACCTGTAAAAAAAAATACAACCCCCCCAACATTAAAACACTCCACCCACATACCCTTACTCTAAACCACCCAAACCCCCTTTAAAAAACCTAACACTACCCCCCTGAAGATCTCCCTACCTTGGGTCGTCTTCACCCAGCCGGGCGGAAGTCTTCATCCGATGGGGCAGAAGAGGACATCCAGACCGGCAGAAGTCTTCATCCTATCCGGGCAGAAGAGGACATCCAGACCGGCAGAAGTCTTCATCCTATCCGGGCAGAAGAGGACATCCGGACCTGCAGACATCTTCATCCAAGCGGCATCTTCTATCTTCATCCATCCGACGAGGAGCGGCTCCATCTTCAAGACCTCCGGCGCGTAGCATCCTTCCTGGCCGACGGACTAACGACGAATGCCTGGTCCTTTAAATGACGTCATCCAAGATGGCGTCCCTCGAATTCCGATTGGCTGATTCTATCAGCTAATCGGAATTAAGGTTAAAAACTCTGATTGGCTGATTCAATCAGCCAATCAGATTGAAGTTCAATCCGATTGGGTGATCCAATCAACCAATCGTATTGAACTCGCATTTTATTGGCTGTTCCGATCAGTCCGTCGGCCAGGAAGGATGCTCCGCGCCGGAGGTCTTGAAGATGGAGCCGCTCCTCGTCGGATGGATGAAGATAGAAGATGCCGCTTGGATGAAGATGTCTGCCGGTCCGGATGTCCTCTTCTGCCCGGATAGGATGAAGACTTCTGACGGTCTGGATGTCCTCTTCTGCCCCATCGGATGAAGACTTCGGCCTGGCTGGGTGAAGACGACTCAAGGTAGGGAGATCTTCAGGGGGGTAGTGTTAGGTTTATTTAAGGGGGGTTTGGGTGGGTTAGAATAGGGGTATGTGGGTGGTAGGTTGTAATGTTGGGGGGGGTATTGTATTTTTTTTTACAGGTAAAAGAGCTGATTACTTTGGGGCAATGCCCCGCAAAAAGCCCTTTTAAGGGCTATTTGTAATTTAGTATAGGGTAGGGAATTTTATTATTTTGGGGGGCTTTTTTTATTTTATTAGGGGGCTTAGATTAGGTGTAATTAGTTTAAACTTCTTGTAATTCTTTTTTATTTTTTGTAATTTAGTGTTTGTTTGTTTTTTGTATTATAGAATAGTTTATTTTATTGTATTTTATTTTAGGTAATTGTAGGTAATTTATTTAATTAATTGAATGATAGTGTAGTGTTAGGTTTAATTGTAACTTAGGTTAGGATTTATTTTACAGGTAATTTTGTACTTATTTTAACTAGGTAGCTATTAAATAGTTATTAACTATTTAATAGCTAATGTACCTAGTTAAAATAAATACAAAATTGCCTGTAAAATAAATATAAATCCTAAAATAGCTACAATGTAACTATTAGTTATATTGTAGCTATATTAGGATTTATTTTATAGGTAAGTATTTCATTTTAAATAGGATTAATTTAGTTAATTTTAGGAATATTATTTTGTTTAATTTAAATTATATTTATGTTAGGGGGTGTTAGAGTTAGGGTTAGAGTTAGGTTTAGGGGTTAATAACTTTATTATAGTAGCGGCGACAGTGCGGGCGGGAGATTAGGGGTTAATAAGTGTAGGTAGGTGGCGGCGATGTTAGGGAGGGCAGATTAGGGGTTAATACTATTTATTCTAGTGTTTGCGAGGCGGGAGTGCGGCGGTTTAGGGGTTAATACATTTATTATAGTGGCGGCGAGGTCCGGTCGGCAGATTAGGGGTTAATAAGTGTAGGTAAGGTAGCGGTGACGTTGGGGGGCAGATTAGGGGTAAATAAATATAATATAGGGGTCGGCGGTGTTAGGGGCAGCAGATTAGGAGTTCATAGGTATAATGTAGGTTGCGGCGGTGTCCGGATCGGCAGATTAGGGGTTAATAATATAATTCAGGTATCAGCGATAGCGGGGGTGGCAGATTAGGGGTTAATAAGTGTAAGATTAGGGGTATTTAGACTCGGGGTTCATGTTAGGGTGTTAGGTGTAGACTTAGAGCAGAGCTTTCCAAACTTTTCATGTTGGTGACGCACTTTTTAGACCTACATCATTTCGTGACACAGTAATTCAGTTGTACTAGCAAACAGGAGGTTAAACTAACTTGTTTTAAGAGATACGGACAGATACATAAATTATATAATAACAAAATATATTTACAAGTAACAGTATGAATGTGCAAGAATTAAAAAAAAGTTTAATATCCCCAATAACTACTTACTATTTTAATGGGATGTATGAGGTTGATGGGATGAACACAATTTCTGAATATTTGGTGGAATGTTAGATAAAGACACTCGCATTTCATCATCAAGCATTTCTTAAGCTTCCACTTCCTATCCAAATATCAAGAGCAGGAGCAGCAATGCACTACTGGGAGCTAGTTGCAAAAAAAAACCACTGACTTCAGCTCAGCATTTAAGCTGCCGCCCTCAGAGCTCGGTGAGTCCGATTGACTACTGCTCCCGCTGCAAACACACTGCTGTCCCACTCACTGACTACACATGCAGTCATGAGCTAATTAAATTTGTGCTGAAGCAGGGACACACCTACACACTGCTGCCGACACACAGTTTGGAAAGCACTGACTGAGTGTTTCCCCATAGGAAACAATGGGGCTGCGTTAGGAGCTGAACGCTGCTTTTTTGCAGGTGTTAGTTTTTTTTTCAGCCCAAACTGTCCCATTGTTTCCTAAGGGGATATCGTGCACGATCACGTTTTTCCAGCTTACCGCTACCGTAAGCACCGCTGGTATTGAGGGTTGAAGTGGAGCTACATTAGGCTCAACGCACCCTTTTTTGAGCCTAACGCAGCCCCTCAGACAACTCTAAATACCAGCGTTGTTGGAAGGGTGCGTTGGGAAAAAAAAGCAGCGTTAGCTACGTGGGTCTTTACCGACAAAACTCTAAATCTAGCCGTTAGTGGTTAAGTTTAACAAGCAGAATTTCCCCCCATTCATCCATTTTGCATGTCCTTAGCTGCGTAACTGTACGGGGCCTTTCGTTGCCTTATTTTGCGCTTCATAATGTGCCACACATTCTCAGATAAGGACTACAGGCAGGCCATGCTAGCACCCACACTCTCTGCTTATACAACCATGCGCTTGTAATCCGGGCAGAATGTGGTTTGGCATTGTCCTGCTGGAAAATGCAGGGATGTCCTTGGAAAAGACGAGGTCTGGATGGCAGCATATGTTGTTCTAAAATGTATACATATCTTTCTGCATTAATGGTGCCCTCACAGATGTGCAAGTTACCCATGCCATGGGCACTGACACTCCCCCATACCATGACAGATGCTGGCTTTTAGACCTGACACTGATAACAGATTGGATGGTCCTTTTCCTCTTTGTCCCGTAAAACAGGACGGCTGCTTTTTCAAAAAACCTATTTAAAATGTTGACTCGTCGGAACACAAAACAAGATTCCACTGTGCTACTGTCCATCTCAGATGAGACGAAGCCCAGAGAAGTCGGTGGCGCTTCTAGACAGTGTTGATGTATGGCTCCTGCTTTGCATAGTAAAGCCTTAACTTGCATCTGTGGATGCAATGCCGAATGGTGTTGACTGACAAAGGTTTACCAAAGTATTCCTGAGCCATGTCAGGAAATCCATTACAAACTCATGATGGTTTTTCAGACAGTGATGTCTGAGGGATCGGAGATCACGCGCATTCAGAAGTGGTTTTCGGCCTTGCCCTTTATGCACCGAGATTTGACCGGATTCCTTTAATCTTTTAATTATATTGTGCACTGTAGAAGGTAAAATGCCAAAAATCCTATTGAATTGTCTTTGGGGAATGTTGGTCTCAAAGTGTTGGCTTATTCGCGGACGCATCTGTTGGCAGATTGGCGAGCCTTGACCCATACTTGCTCTTGAAGGACTGGGCCTTTTTTAGAGGCTCCTTATATACTATAATTACACGATTGCCTCACCTGTTTCACATCACCTTCTTATTTCAACTTGTCAGATCTTATTAGTTCTAAATTGCCACTGTGCCAACTTTTTTGGAACGTGTTGCAGTCATCAGATTTTAAATGAATGTATATTTTCAAACATACATTAAAGTCACAAAATAAAACATCAAATAATGTGTTAATAATGTGTTTTCAATGTAGTACAGGGTGAATTGAATTTTCAAATGACTCATTTTGTTTGTTTTTTTGCATTTTCCATTCTGTCCACACTTTTTTGGAATTGTGGTTGTAGTAAAGTATAATTAACCTGAACATGAAATTCCCCATGCATAATTAAAAAAAGCATACTAAAAACACAATACAATAACAGTAGATTTTTTTCTTCTTACAAATTTATTTTCCCTGATTTCCCGGCCCCTTGTAATCATGTGACAGCCATCGGCCAGTCACAGACTAGTATATGTATACCCTGTGAACTTGTGCACATGCTCAGTAAATGTAAATATAAAAATAATGAGCAAAATTTGATAATAGAAGTGAATGGGAAAGGCTCTTAAAACTGCTGCTCTATCTGATTAATAAAAGTTTTATTTTGACTTTAGTGTCCCTTTAAAGGGACATTCAAGTATTTATTTTTATTTATCCATCAGAAATGTTTCAGTACATTGCAAAGTATATGCAGTTAAAAGAATGTATTAAAATAATTTACAATTGTCATTTTATTTAAAAATATCTATTGTTTTGGAGATCTTTATTGAATCAGTTATCTTTCTAAACTTGCTTTGAAGAATTAGAGAAAAATATAAAGCAAACCTCTGCACATATCAACCAATCGTGCATCATGAAGGAATCTCAGGGTTCTCACTGCGCACACTCCAGCCTCTTTAGGGATAAAAACTCTGTAGTTTTCATAGTTAAGTTACAGTAAATTCAGGCAAAAAAAAATATAAATGTGCACTGAAATTTTTTTTTAATTATACATAATTAATAATTTTATAGAAAAATATTTTTTGAGTTTAATCCCCTTTAAACCAAAGTTACCTTTAATGTAACGTTTCGGGGTGTTACCCCTTTGGTCAGACAATACAAAATAACACTGTCTGTCTGACGAAGGGGGTAACACCCCGAAACGTTACATTAAAGGTAACTTTGGAAATGCTGGTGAGTGCATCCCCATTCTTTACTACTATTAATACCATGGAAGCACCCTGGGTGGATTAAATGTTAACCGTGAGTGCTGGCCTGCCTGCTGTATGAATAGGGGTAATTTTATGAATGGCCCAGACTTACCTGGCACCTAGATGTTTGAGCTGGCTCATTTGTCAAGCACTGGTTAATGGTGTTTGGGATACACGTTTGCAGTTTAGAAGCTGTGTGTGTGCATGACTAAGGTCATATGTTTGTGTGTCTGTAGGGCACTTAGAGGTTTACAAAATAAAAGCGGAAAGATATTCTTACTCCAACAGCTCAAGTTTATTGCTGGTACATAATATATACACAGTGTCAATGTAATAATATCTCTTTAGTAAAATATTCATGCAATTAACATGTCTAATTACAATTTATTACCTTTTTATTGTATTGCAAAACCCACATCCTCTAGACATCCATGTCTGGTCGGCTAGTAATATCTGTCTTTATTGCCTATTACCCAAATTAAAGTAATGATGTTTTGATGACTATACGTTTAGGACCCGATTACGAGTGGAGCGCTAACAGTTAAGCGAAAAGGGGTTTATCACTAGTCTTTGTGCACATCGGGTTTATCGCTCGTATTACAAGTTGAAAGTAAATGTGATCGCTTGAGCGCAATTTATGTTAACGCATGTTCCACGAAAGCAGTCAAAGGGCTTTAGCATTAAGATGCATACATACACATGTCTACATATGTATATGTATGTATGTCTGTCTATATACATATATATCTATATATATGTTTATATGTGTGTACATATGTATTTATATGTGTGTATATATGTATTTATGTGTGTATATATGTATTTATATGTGTGTGTATATGCATTTATATGTGTGTATATATGTATTTATATGTGTGTATATATGTATTTATATGTGTTTATATAAGTATTTACAGACACATATACAGGTACATATATAAAAACATAAATACATTTGTATACATATATAGACATATATAAATAAGCGCACTGGAGTAATTTCCAGTCAAGTAGATGAAAACATGAAATAGCATATTTATGCAATATTCATATTTAATAAAACATTATACTGTGTATTTACTGTAAATATTTTACATTCCAATGTTCTGCACATAGCAGAATATTCTTAAGTATTTGTAAATAGATATTCTTATATATACCTGTATATATCATACATATATAGGTATAGATATATCTTGTACCAAAATACCATCATATATATGTAGAAATATGTATTTATGAATAAATAGAACATATTCTTCTAGGTGAAGAACATTGGAATGTGAAATATTAATATTTCCATGTCGGTTAGCACACTTGAAAATATGTGATCGGGTTTGCGCACGAGTAGGGTGTTAGGTTTTTTTCCCCCCACTTTTTTACTCCATGGGGCACATTTATCAAGCTCCGTATGGAGATTGATGCCTCTTATTTCCGGCGAGCCTAAAGACCTCTGCTCCATAACTTGTCTGCCTGCTCTGAGGCCGCGGACAGAAATCAACACGATCAAATACGATCGGGTTGATTGACACTCCCTGCTAGCGTCCTATTGGCCGTGAATCTGCAGGGGGCGGCATTGCACCAGCAGTTCACAAGAAGTGCTGGTGCAATGATAAATGCCGACAGCGTATGCACATTGATAAATATGCCCCCATACGTTAACGTGTGAGCGATATTCTATGTTAGGCTTTGTGTGCGCATGAGGTTAGCGCTCGTGCTAAAAACAGTTTACTTTCAACTAATAATACAAGCGTTACTTGATGCATGCAAAAAGCTTACTTCTAGCTTTCCACTTGTAATCTGGCGCTTGGTAAACTATTCTTTGTGTGCCAAGTCTTTAAAACTTCTATATTAAAAGCTCCACACTTTCATCTGTCACTGTAAAAGGAAAACAGGTTTGGACTGGGACCCTGTATTGTACAGTGTGAGGTAGATCAGACCCTGTATTGTACAGTGTGAGGGGATATCAGACCATGTATTGTACAGTGTTAGGGAGATCAGACCCTGTATTGTACAGTGTGGAGGAGATCAGACCCTATATTGTACAGTGTGAGGGAGATCAGACCCTGTATTGTACAGTGTGGAGGAGATCAGACCCTGTATTGTACAGCGTGAGGGGAGATCAGACCCAGTATTGTACAGTGTGAGAGAGATCAGACTCTGTATTGTACAGTGTGGAGGAGATCAGACCCTGTATTGTACAGCGTGAGGGGAGATCAGAAACAGTATTGTACAGTGTGAGAGAGATCAGACTCTGTATTGTACAGTGTGAGAGAGATCAGACCCTGTATTGTACAGTGTGAGGGAGATCAGATCCTGTATTGTACATTGTGAGCGAGATCAGATCCTGTATTGTACAGTGTGGAGGAGATCAGACTATGTATTGTACAGTGTAAGGGAGATCAGACCCTGTATTCTAAAGTGTGGAGGAGATCAGACCCTGTATTGTACAGTGTGGGGGAGATCAGACTCTGTATTGTACAGTGTAAGGGAGATCAGACCCTGTATTGTACAGTGTGAGGGAGATCAGATCCTGTATTGTACAGTGTGGAGGAGATCAGACTCTGTATTGTACAGTGTAAGGGAGATCAGACCCTGTATTGTACAGTGTGGAGGAGATCAGACCCTGTATTGTACATTGTGAGAGAGATCAGACCCTGTATTGTACAGTGTGAGGTAGATCAGACCCTGTATTGTACAGTGTGAGGGAGATCAGACCCTGTATTGTACAGTGTGAGGTAGATCAGACTCTGTATTGTACAGTGTAAGGGAGATCAGACCCTGTATTGTACAGTGTGGGGGAGATCAGACCCTGTATTGTACAGTGTGGAGGAGATCAGACCCTGCATTTAACATCGTGGAGGAGATCAGACCCTGTATTGTACAGTGAGGAGGAGATCAGACCCTGTATTGTACAGTGAGGAGGAGATCAGACCCTGTATTGTACAGTGTGAGGGAGATCAGACCCTGTATTGTACAGTGTGGGTGAGATCAGACCCTGTATTGTACAGTGTGGGGGAGATCAGACCCTGTATTGTACAGTGTGGAGGAGATCAGACCCTGCATTTAACATTGTGGAGGAGATCAGACCCTGTATTGTACAGTGAGGAGGAGATCAGACCCTGTATTGTACAGTGAGGAGGAGATCAGACCCTGTATTGTACAGTGTGGAGGAGATCAGACCCTGTATTGTACAGTGAGGAGGAGATCAGACCCTGTATTACACAGTATGGGTATGATCAGACCCTGCATTGTACAGTGTGGAGGAGATCAGACCCTGTATTGTACAGTGAGGGGGAGATCAGACCCTGTATTGAACAGTGAGGAGGAGATCAGACCCTGTATTACACAGTATGGGTATGATCAGACACTGTATAGTACAGTGTTGGGGAGATCAGACCCTGTATTGTACAGTGTAAGTGAGATCAGACCCTGTATTGTACAGTGAGGAGGAGATCAGACCCTGTATTACACAGTATGGGTATGATCAGACACTGTATAGTACAGTGTTGGGGACATCAGACCCTGTATTGTACAGTGTAAGTGAGATCAGACCCTGTATTGTACAGTGTCAGCGAGATCAGACGGTATATTGTAATATGTGGAGGAGATCAGACCCTGTATTGTGCAGTGTGGAGGAGATCAGACCCTGTATTGTACAGTGAGGAGGAGATCAGACCCTGTATTGTACAGTGTGAGGGAGATCAGATCCTGTATTGTATAGTGAGGAGGAGATCAGACCCTGTATTGTACAGTGAGGAGGAGATCAGACCCTATATTGTGCAGTGTGGAGGACATCAGACTCTGTATTGTACAGTGTAAGTGAGATCAGACCCTGTATTGTACAGTGTCAGCGAGATCAGACAGTATATTGTAATATGTGGAGGAGATCAGACCCTGTATTGTGCAGTGTGGAGGAGATCAGACCCTGTATTGTACAATGAGGAGGAGATCAGACCCTGTATTGTACAGTGTGAGGGATATCAGATCCTGTATTGTACAGTGAGGAGGAGATCAGACCCTGTATTGTACAGTGAGGAGGAGATCAGACCCTGTATTGTGCAGTGTGGAGGACATCAGACTCTGTATTTTACAGTGTAAGTGAGATCAGACCCTGTATTGTACAGTGTCAGCGAGATCAGACCCTGTATTGTACAATGTAGAGAAGGTGAGAGTCCATATTATAGAATATACAGAAGTACAAACCCTGTATTGTACAGATCAGACCCTGTATTACTAAAAGTGGAAGAAAGTAACCTTGGTATAATACAGTATGAGATATAAAGTTTTGGAAATACAAAACTAATAATATGAATGTACCTACCATAACCATGGCTTTGTGTAGCTGTTTTTGGTGTTTGTTTTCCAAAAATTCTGGATGCTTTTGTCTCTAATCTGCAGTGTATATATTGTCATGTCATATAAGGATGACTTGATAAACACTTCTAACACTGAAACCTGTAACAATTTCCCAGGGATATTTTATAGGTGACAAATAAAGAGATCTGTCTCAGTAGTTTACTAAAATTGGCCATAAGAGAAATACTCTATAAGGAACAAACTGCTAATTACAAACCAACAGCAAATTAAATATATACAAATTCCCATATCCAATTAATAGAGTCTGTCTTACAGAAACGATAACTGAATATTTGTATAGCCAAAATTTCATTATGATGCCAGACAGCAAGAATTAAAGGCCCATAATAGTAAAAAATTGCATAATAATGTTAAAAACTATCGACCATGTACTGTGTGTTCAACTCCTGCAAAGGGTTTAAACACACAGTAGAAGCCACACGCTAGCCCCACGGAACACTGCTGGTCTCGAGCAGAAACCAATGCTGATCCAATCATCAGTGCTTGTCACACAATGCAGCTGTGTAACTAGCTCTGCTGATTGGATAATCGTCAATTTCCGCTTGGGACCAGAGGGGGAGGGAGGGTCGGGTCCCTACACTATGTTAGCAAAAGATGTCAGGGCAGAAAGAAGGATGGGTTCTTTAAACTACAGTAAAAATAACTGTTGGAGGAGGAGCTGGAGCCCTACACTACAGAAATAGAGAAATATCTTAGAGGGGGGATGTGGGGAGGAGGTCCTACACTACAAAATATAAGTATTTATAGCAATAAATATTAAAAATACATTTAAAAAATACTATAATTCGTCACTGAGATGCTGGCAAAAACAGAGGGAGGGTTAAAGAGCTCTTTGTGGGGGGATCAGGGAGGTCGGAGGGTGAGGAAGAATTGATACACTACAGAAAATAAAAATAAATAAATACATAAATATTGCTGTCTGCCAGCACCTAAGATGGTGGTGACCAGTGTGGGGAGAGAACATAGCTGTTTTGAATGGGTCAAGTAGGGATCAGGTGGTGAGAAGTGTCAGGTGGGAAGACCCTACACTACAGCAAATATTAACCTTACAAGCTAACTAATTAATAGGGATGGGCGACTTTTTCACCACATTTGAATATTTTTTTTTTATACATTCGTCCGTTCTAATCGAACATCGAATGTTTATCAAACATTCTAACATTCTAATTTCAAATATTGGTATTTGAATTTTAATTAACATTCGGTAATATTCACTTGAATATTCAAATTTTATGTTTATTTTCAAATATAAAACTGAATTTTAAAAAGTTAATTCGAAATAATGCAAATCCATTTCGATTTAGAATGTTTATAATACAACCCCAATGTCGAAAAAAGTTGGGACAGTATGGAAAATGCAAAAAAAAAATAACAAAAAGAGTCATTTCAAAATTCAGTTCATATTATATTAATTATTGTAATAATATAATAATTTATAACAATATATTATAATAATATAATAATTTATAACAATATATTATAATAATATAATAATTTATAACAATATATTATAATAATATAATAATTTATAACAATATGTTATAATAATATAATAATTTATAACAATATATTATAATAATATATTGAAAACACCATATTAACAAATTGATGTTTTACTTTGTGAATTTAATGTATTTTTGAAAATATACCCTAATTTCAAATCTGATGACTTCAACAAACTCCAAAAAAGTTGGGACAGTTGACTGTTTACCACTGTGTAACATCACATTTTCTTTTAATAACACTTATTAAACGTTTAGGCACTGAAGACACCAGTTGGTTAAGTTTAACAAGCAGAATTTCTCCCCATTCATCCATTATGCATGTCTTCAGCTGCACAACTGTACGGGGCCTTTGTTGCATTATGTTGTGCTTCATAATGTGCCACACATTCTCAATCGGAGACAGGTCAGGACTGCAGGCAGACCATGCTAGCACCTGCACTCTCTGCTTATGTAACCATGCGCTTGTAATCCGGGCAGAATGTGGTTTGATGTTGTCCTGCTGGAAAATGCAGGGAAGTCCCTGGAAAAGACGACGTCTGGATGGCAGCATATGTTGATCCAAAATGTATACATATCTTTTTGCATTAATAGTGCCCTCACAGATGTGCAAGCTACCCATGCCATGGGAACTGACACACCCCCACACCATGACAGACACTGGCTTTTGGACCTGTTGTAAGAAATTAGTCTTAAACCAAAGTATCTAATGTTAAAAACCATTCACGTCTAAAAATTAATATATAAATATATTAATAATCGGCCCTGTACAAACGAATTTCATATACCGTACTGTATATCTTTTAAACCCTCCAGGCACAGACAACCATACTACCTTCAACTATTTAAACCATCACACATTTATTAAAGAACAGATAAATAACAAGATTACATGTTATTGTTTACAAGGTTAAACACATAAAAACAATTTAACAGAGAAATAATACATAAAATGAATATTACCCCGTTTGTTTCTTGTGGGAGTCCTGGTTACAGCTTGTATCGTTGGTGTTTCCCTTCCAAAGATGAACTCTGTCTACCATTATTTCTCCCTGATTCTTATACCCTTTAAAACTGCTGATAATACACTTTTGGCCATGTTCCAAACTAGGTATTGTGAGTTATTTGAAGCCCTTTGCAATACTTGTCACTCCCATATCCATATATGTTATATGCTTGCTTACTGACTAGGTCAGCATTACACCATGCCTGAGGTTAAAATAGTCATAAGGACACACTAACCTTCTCGGTAACAATATGGACACCATTTATATACTCATTAAAATCTTACAGTCTACCCCTTTGCTAGGCCTTATAGTGTAACGGTAAGGTTTAGCACATTACTCTATAAACTATTCTCTTTATACAAAATTAACATAAACAAAATAATTATACATTTAACAACAATTAACATTTTTAAAGTAAAAGCGTACAATCGGATGTTGTAACGTTCTTTTGTTCCCAAAATAATGTCATTGTCCTTGACTGTCATATTTTGCAAAAATGAACTTAAAAATAGATTTTTCTTTGCCACATCTAACTCATTCTGTATAACATTGTAAAATTAGACTGGCACCTTTGTCTAATGCCATGTTAATACATGCAGGATCATACTGTTTATTTTGCTGTTGTTGATCATCTTCCAAAAATAGTTCAGTTATATTGACTTTGATACCACAATCACGATTTCCATCTTGAAGCTTTCTGAGTCAAACCCAAAATACCCATGCAGCAAAAGAATTTCGTCCAGCAAAACCCTCCATAATCAGTCATAACAACATTAGGACATGGATTTTCCCAACTTGAAGATAGGTTGTCTTCTTTTTGGTATTTCTTCAGATTCTTTCTAAGAAAAATCAAATGCAGTTTGTTAATTCATATATTTTTAAAATTGTTTAATATAATATCATTTAAAATAGTTTTTTTGTTTTCTTATTCGTTATTTCAAAGAAATAAAACAATAAGATTATCTTTATCCAAAATACAAAAAGAATAAGCCATTTTAGGAACAAATGAGCGACTTTTTTAGACATAAAATCTCATTTATCATTACTAAAACTATTACATTATATTTCAAAAGGTCTAACATTATGTCAAAATATGTTTTTATTTGAGCTTTACTCCTTACAATATTTTGAGCTACCAACATATTTACATTGTCAATATGCTGTGATACTCATTTTCTTCATAAATAGAAAGAAAATTATCAGGTAAGCATAATTTATGTTTTTATCCAAATTTTTATTATTGCCCCTTGTAAATTTGATGTAACAATTGAAAGTAAAGTCCTTCAAAATGTGTTATTCAATCTACAAGCTATTACTTGATATGGTGTGACACCTGTAGTAGAATGTAGGATAGATCTTATGGTTATTGAACATAAAGGTAACATTTTGCCCATGTTGAAAGTTTAATACTACAAATTTTAGTTTAGAATTGTTTATAGTATTTAATACCCCTTTCTACTGCTCCTGATGATTGCAGTCTATAAGCAATATATAATTTATGCTTAATTCCCAATGATTAATTAATTTCCTTGAAATATTTCCCCACTAAATGCAGGCTCATTATTACTTTCTACTACAAATGGCATTCCCATCTAGAGAAAAGCTCAAATAAATAACCTATGCAACTATAAAAACTACTTGATTTGTTTTTGGAAAAACCTCAATCCATTTTTTGAATACATCTATTACCACTAAACTATACATGTATTCTTCTAGTATTCTAGGTAAAAACCAACAAAACAAAATAATATCTATTTATATTTGTAACCAAGGTTTGTCATGGGGAAAAGTAAAAACCTTAATAATTATTGATTCATATTGACTGAAGAATTAAACTGCAGACAAGGAAAATGTCTAAAACATATTGGAAAAAAACAAAAAATATTATCTTTCATTGGTGGCCACCATTACAAATCTTTCTGTATTTTTGTCACATGTTCTATCTGCAGAATAATGTCCGCCCATAGGAAGCAAATTACATTTTTGAAAATTAATCTACACATTCTTAAAGGGAAAATAAACTTTCATGTTTAAAATAGGGCATGTAATTTTAAATAACTTTCCAATTCACTTGTATCACCAATTTTGCTTTGTTCTCTTGGTATTCTTAGTTGAAAGCTAAACCTAGGAGGTTTATATACAAATTTCTTAGACCTTGAAGACCACCTCTAATCTAAATGCATTTTTATAGTTTTTCACCACTAGAGGGCATTAATTCACGTGTTCCATATAGATAATATTGAACTCATGCACATGAATTTACAATGGAGAGAGCTCTGATTGGCTAAACTACAAGTCTATCAAAAGATCTGAAATAAGGGGGCAGTCTTTTGAGGCTTAGATACAA
This sequence comes from Bombina bombina, assembly GCF_027579735.1. Taxonomy (NCBI): domain Eukaryota; kingdom Metazoa; phylum Chordata; class Amphibia; order Anura; family Bombinatoridae; genus Bombina; species Bombina bombina. The sequence continues at coordinate 592,151,168 of NC_069505.1, read as the reverse complement.
ACTAATTACAGAGGTAAACTTGTATAATTAAACCTGTGTTGGTTATGCAAAACCAGGGAACTGGCAATCAAGAGATTATCTATCTTTTAAAACAACAAAATTCTGGTGTTCACTGTCCCTTTAAGGAATACAACAACTGGAAATACAAACAACATATTTTACTTATTTAAACACATTAAAGTTCCATTTTCTTCAGATTTTATAAATTTGTAATTTGCCCATGATACTGGCATTGATAAAGGTTTCCCTGCTAAATGCCTTTATTTTAATATTACATAAGAAATATAAGAATTTTGCAATGACACCAAATTTGCTTTATTTTTATTTTATCTTTTTAATTTTATTTTTCTAATGTAATTGCAGAAATCTCAGGTTCCTCATTGAACTCTAGGGATGGGCGAATGTTTCGCAACATTCGAAAAACGGCACGAATTTTAACACATTCGTTCGTTCGAATCGAATTTCGAATGTTTACATAACATTCTAACATTCGATTTTCGAATGTTCGGTTTCGAATTTTACGATTACATTCGAAAATATTCGAATTCGAAAAATTCGAATTTAGATTGTAATAGTATTTCTAATGCTTTTTCTTTAAATGTAATATTCGAATTATGCAATATTCGAATTCGAAAAATTCGAATTTAGATTGTAATAGTATTTCTAATGCTTTTTCTTTAAATGTAATATTCGAATTATGCAATATTCGAATTCGAAAAATTCGAATTTAGATTGTTATAGTATTTCTAATGCTTTTTCTTTAAATGTAATATTCGAATTATGCAATACGTGTATTCGAATTCGAAAAATTTGAATTTAGATTGTAATAGTATTTCTAATGCTTTTTCTTTAAATGTAATATTCCAATTATGCAATATTCGAATTAGAAAAATTCGAATTTAGATTGTAATAGTATTTCTAATGCTTTTTCTTTAAATGTAATATTCGAATTATGCAATACGTGTATTCGAATTAGAAAAATTCGAATTTAGATTGTAATAGTATTTCTAATGCTTTTTCTTTAAATGTAATATTCGAATTATGCAATACGTGTATTCGAATTCGAAAAATTCGAATTTAGATTGTAATAGTATTTCTAATGCTTTTTCTTTAAATGTAATATTCAAATTATGCAATACATGTATTCGAATTCGAAAAATTCGAATTTATATTGTAATAGTATTTCTAATGCTTTTAAATGTAATATTCGAATTATGCAATATTCGAATTCGAAAAATTCGAATTTATATTGGAATTCGAAAAATTTGAATTTATATTCGAATTCGAAAAATTCGAATTTCGAATGTAGACATTCGATATCATTATAAACATTCGAATTCGAAAGTGACATTCGAAAACTGTAAATAACATTCGATTTTCGAATTTTTAAGAATATTCGTTCTTATCGACATTCGAATTTAGAATTCGAATTTCAGTAATAACATTCGTTCTACATTCGAAATTCGAAAATTTGCACATTCGCCCATCCCTATTGAACTCCCATAATTTTACTTGTTTTGCAGCCTTTTTAGCACAAGCATCAACTAAGTTATTTTGTTCATTATGTACATTTATTTAGCAAATATGAAATACACTTAAACAGATTTACATGTACCAATGGTTTTTCATCATATGACTTAAAACCATTATATACATACAAAGGAAGCATTGTCAGTGTATTAACCACATATGCACTATTATTATAAATGTCAATAGCCATATCTGATTAGTGTTCCAATGTACAACAAACATTAGCCAATTTAGCATATTGAGAATAATGTATCTCACATAAATGCATATCTATTTTATCAGGTAAAATTATTGAAAAACCTGTATATCTTTTACCATCCTTATGATAAAAAGAACCATCACAGTAAACATCTGTACTTTGCACCAAAATATATAAAACTTGAATTGAGAGGAAAAAGAGAACACAAAAAAGTGACTATTTATGTGGTTTACCTTCATATAGCAAACATGCTGACAACAAAGTTGATTCCTTTAATATAATGTCTATATTTCTTTTCATTAGCATCAGCACCCACTTTTAAAATCTTGCAGATGAAATTATACTGTTTCCTAGTTTCACAATTAAGTTCAAAGGAAAATGTGAACTTTGCAATAACACTTTTTGAAATCATGTTATGTAAAATGTTCTTATATCCATAATACTGACAACAACTGTTCCTCACACAGGAATACTTTTCTTCAGATATTTTCAAAGGTTGTGATGCATAGGTCACTGGTCTCAGTTTTCCAAACTTCTCTTGACACAGCACTGCAGATAGTATTTTCTTTAAAGTAGCAACTTTCAATTGAAACATTTTTCTGGGGTCTGTGGAAGCAACACCATCGTATTGATTACATCCTTTTTTTTTTAAGTTCTCAAACGTTTTCTTTCTTTAGTAAGTCATACAAGGGTCCAGCCAAATCTTTAAACTTTGGAATAAAGTCTCTTTGGTATTGGAACAATCCCAAAATGATCTTAAAACAGTCTTTGACACAGGTATGTTTAGTCTTTTTATGACATCCACTATTGTTGATCTGGAGTCTTTCTTTCAGATGATATTGTCACTCCTGTAAAGTTCACTGTTGTCTGTAAAAATTGGCATTTCTTTATATTCACTTTTAGTCCAGCATTTGCCAATAATTTCAACAATTCTGTAAACAATTTAAAATGTTCTTTTTCTGTTTCTGTAGTACATAACAAATCATCAACATATTGCTGAAGTGCTAATAGTCTTGACAATCTTGATAGAATAGCAGTCATCTTTTTATGGAAAATTGTTGCTGAATTGTTCAGGACCATAGGAAGATATAAACATAACGTGATCTTCTTTCCACTTGAAGACAAACTTATACTGTGACTTTGGGTGCAGAGATACAAACCAATAACTGTTTGCTATATCAAGGCTTAAATAAAACTTTGTATTTGGAAGGATAAAGGAAAAAGAGTAGGAACCTCTCTGACATTTTGATGCCTAGGCAGATGTCACTGGATGTAATTTACCTTAATCAATTGTTAAATGCCCATTTCCATCAGGTTTCTGTACAAACTAAATAGTAAAATTAGTAACAGATTACATTTTCTCAATACTCCTTGTTCAAGTAAAATAATATATTGTTTGCTGTACATATGGCTCACTTTCCTTAATAATATAATAATAATAATAATAATAATAATAATAATATGGATATTGCTTTTATAGCTAAATGTACATTTCCTGTGATAATCTCTTCCCCTTGCAATTTCCCAAATCATATTTATGTTTAGCAAATGCATGTGCAAACTGCTGCAAAATATTTGTAACCTTAGCATTTGTATGTACAAGTAAACTTAACTTAACATGTTTCTTTAGACTATAAACATAATGTGAAACAGAAATAACATAATGCTTATCATCTGTATTAAACTATATTTTACCATTAACGTAATAAAGTAAAACATATTTTGTGAGAAATTTATAACCCAAAATTGACATTTCATCAGACAAATTCACTAAATATTCTTCTAATTAAAAAAATACCATTATCAATTAAATTCATATCATTTTTAGCTTTAAAACATCTTTATATGAACCTTGAAAAACTTGCAACACAATTTGTTTTCCCCCCTACGAACAATGGATTAGATTGAGGTTTTGTGAGGTATAAATAATGAATATAGGTACACCAGTATTTATTAAAAATACATTCCATCATGAGCCCCCATTCACGACTCCTTTAAAAACTGGGCAACTATATACATTACGGGGGGTAGTTATCAAGCTGTCAACCTCAAATACGCTGGAATTCCGCAGCGTATTTGTGGCGAGGCTGATTCGCCTTAGTTATCAAAGGCTACAGACCGGCAAAAGTAGAATTCTGTGACGTAAACTTCGATCCGCCGGACTCCGTCCGACACAGATCGATTCTTACGTCACTCCAGATGTTCCGCACACAAGTACGGCACAATCTGACTACTTTTGCTAGTTATCAAAAAACTAGCAGGTACGCTCTGCAATTTTACGGCCCAGCGTACCTGGTTTTCAAACCGCCACCCTGGAGGCGGCGGATCCCATAGGAATCAATGGGAGTCTGACCATAGCGAAAGTACAAGTTCGCTGCTGCCAGACATCCCATTGATTTCTATGGGAGATGTCTGCACCTAACACCCTAACATGTACCCCAAGTCTAAACACCTCTAATCTGTCCCCCTACACCGCCGCAACTAAATAAAATTATTACCCCCTAAACCGCCGCTCCCGGAGCCCACCGCAAGCTACTCTATACCTATTAACCCCTAAACCGCCGCTCCCTGACCCTGCCGCAACTATAATAAGTGTATTAACCCCTAAACCGCCGCTCCCGGAGCTCACCGCAAGCTACTCTATACCTATTAACCCCTAAACCGCCGCTCCCTGACCCTGCCGCAACCTATATTAAATTTATTAACACCTATCCTGCCCCCCCTACACTGTCGCCACCTATAATAAATTTATTAACCCCTATCCTGCCCCCCACTACACCGCCGCCACTGTAATAAAATTATTAACCCCTAAACCTAAGTCTAACACTAACCCTAACACCCCCCTAACTTAAATATTAATTAAATAAATCTAAATAATATTTCTATTATTAACTAACGCCTAGATTTAGAGTTCTGCGGCCAAAGGGGTGCGTTAGCTACGCTTGCTTTTTTCTGGCCGCACCTTTTAAATACCGCTGGTATTGAGAGTTCACAGAATGGCTGCGTTAGGCTCCAAAAAAGGAGCGTAGAGCATATTTAACGCAACTTCAACTCTCGATACCAGCGGTGCTTACGGACGCGGCCAGCTTCAAAAACGTGCTCGTGCACGATTCCCCCATAGAAAACAATGGGGCTGTTTGAGCTGAAAAAAAACCTAACACCTGCAAAAAGCCGCGTTCAGCTCCTAACGCAGCCCCATTGTTTGCTATGGGGAAACACTTCCTACGTCTGCACCTAACACCCTAACATGTACCCCGAGTCTAAACACCCCTAACCTTACACTTATTAACCCCTAATCTGCCGCCCCTGCTATTGCTGACCTCTGCATATTATTATTAACCCCTAATCTGCCGCTCCGTAAACCGCCGCTACTTACATTATCCCTATGTACCCCTAATCTGCTGCCCCTAACACCGCCGACCCCTATATTATATTTATTAACCCCTAATCTGCCCCCCACAATGTCGCCTCCATCTGCCTACACTTATTAACCCCTAATCTGCCGAGCGGACCGCACCGCTATTATAATAAAGTTATTAACCCCTAATCCGCCTCACTAACCCTATAATAAATAGTATTAACCACTAATCTGCCCTCCCTAACATCGCCGACACCTAACTTCAAACATTAACCCCTAATCTGCCGACTGGAGCTCACCGCTATTCTAATAAATGGATTAACCCCTAAAGCTAAGTCTAACCCTAACACTAACACCCCCCTAAATTAAATATAATTTAAATCTAACAAAATTAATTAACTCTTATTAAATAAATTAATCCTATTTAAAGCTAAATACTTACCTGTAAAATAAACCCTAATATAGCTACAATATAAATTATAATTATATTATAGCTATTTTAGGATTAATATTTATTTTACAGGTAACTTTGTATTTATTTTAACCAGGTACAATAGCTATTAAATAGTTAAGAACTATTTAATAGCTAAAATAGTTAAAATAATTACAAAATTACCTGTAAAATAAATCCTAACCTAAGTTACAATTAAACCTAACACTACACTATCAATAAATAAATTAAATAAAATACCTACAATTATCTACAATTAAACCTAACACTACACTATCAATAAATAAATTAAATACAATTCCTACAAATAAATACAATTAAATAAACTAACTAAAGTACAAAAAATAAAAAAGAACTAAGTTACAAAAAATAAAAAAATATTTGCAAACATTAGAAAAAAAATTACAATTTTAAACTAATTACACCTACTCTAAGCCCCCTAATAAAATAACAAAGACCCCCAAAATAAAAAAATGCCCTACCCTATTCTAAATTACAAAAGTTCAAAGCTCTTTTACCTTACCAGCCCTGAACAGGGCCCTTTGCGGGGCATGCCCCAAATAATTCAGCTCTTTTGCCTGTAAAAAAAACACATACAATACCCCCCCCAACATTACAACCCACCACCCACATACCCCTAATCTAACCCAAACCCCCCTTAAATAAACCTAACACTAAGCCCCTGAAGATCTTCCTACCTTGTCTTCACCATGCCAGGTTCACCGATCGATCCAGAAGAGCCTCCAATGTCTTGATCCAAGCCCAAGCGGGGGGCTGAAGAGTGACGTCCATCCTCCGGCTGAAGTCTTGATCCAAGCAGGCAGAAGAGGACATCCGGACCGGCAAACATCTTCATCCAAGCCGCATCTTCTATGTTCTTCAATCCGATGACGACCGGCTGATCTTCAAGACCTCCATCGCGGATCCATCCTTCTTCTCCGACGACTTCCCAACGAATGATGGTTCCTTTAAGGGACGTCATCCAAGATGGCGTCCTTCGAATTCCGATTGGCTGATAGGATTCTATCAGCCAATCGGAATTAAGGTAGGAAAATTCTGATTGGCTGATGGAATCAGCCAATCAGAATCAAGTTCAATCCGATTGGCTGATTCAATCAGCCAATCAGATTGAGCTCGCATTCTATTGGCTGTTCCGATCAGCCAATAGAATGCGAGCTCAATCTGATTGGCTGATTGAATCAGCCAATCGGATTGAACTTGATTCTGATTGGCTGATTCCATCAGCCAATCAGAATTTTCCTACCTTAATTCCGATTGGCTGATAGAATCCTATCAGCCAATCGAAATTCGAGGGACGCCATCTTGGATGACGTCCCTTAAAGGAACCGTCATTCGTCGGGAAGTCGTCGGAAGAAGAAGATGGGTCCGCAGTGGAGGTCTTCAAGATGGAGCCGGTCCTCATCGGATGAAGATAGAAGATGCCGCTTGGAAGAAGATGGTTGCCGGTCCGGATCTACTCTTCTTCCCGGATAGGATGAAGACTTTGGACCCTCTTCTGGACTTCTTCAGCCGTTGGATGATGGATGTCTAGCCCCCGCTTGGGCTTGGATGAAGATTTCGGAGCCTGGAATGATCGGTGATACCTGGCATGGTGAAGACAAGGTAGGAAGATCTTCAGGGGCTTAGTGTTAGGTTTATTTAAGGGGGGTTTGGGTTAGATTAGGGGTATGTGTAATGTTAGGGGGGGTATTGTATGTTTTTTTTTACAGGCAAAAGAGCTGAATTCTTTGGGGCATGCCCTGCAAAGGGCCCTGTTCAGGGCTGGTAAGGTAAAAGAGCTTTGAACTTTTGTAATTTAGAATAGGGTAGGGCATTTTTTTATTTTGGGGGTCTTTGTTATTTTATTAGGGGGCTTAGAGTAGGTGTAATTAGTTTAAAATTGTTGTAATTTTTTTCTAATGTTTGTAAATATTTTTTTATTTTTTGTAACTTAGTTCTTTTTTATTTTTTGTACTTTAGTTAGTTTATTTAATTGCATTTATTTGTAGGAATTGTATTTAATTTATTTATTGATAGTGTAGTGTTAGGTTTAATTGTAGATAATTGTAGGTATTTTATTTAATTTATTTATTGATAGTGTAGTGTTAGGTTTAATTGTAGGTAATTGTAGGTATTTTATTTAATTTATTTATTGATAGTGTAGTGTTAGGTTTAATTGTAACTTAGGTTAGGATTTATTTTACAGGTAAATTTGTAATTATTTTAACTATTTTAGCTATTAAATAGTTCTTAACTATTTAATAGCTATTGTACCTGGTTAAAATAAATACAAAGTTGCCTGTAAAATAAATATAAATCCTAAAATAGCTATAATATAATTATAATTTATATTGTAGCTATATTAGGGTTTATTTTACAGGTAAGTATTTAGCTTTAAATAGGAATAATTTATTTAATAAGAGTTAATTTATTTCGTTAGATTTAAATTATATTTAATTTAGGGGGGTGTTAGTGTTAGGGTTAGACTTAGCTTTAGGGGTTAATACATTTATTACAGTAGCGGCGAGATTAGGTCAGCAGATTAGGGGTTAATAATTGAAGTTAGGTGTCGGCGATGTTAGGGAGGGCAGATTAGGGGTTAATACTATTTATTATAGGGTTATTGAGGCGGGAGTGAGGCGGATTAGGGGTTAATAACTTTATTATAGTAGCGGTGAGATCCGCTCGGCAGATTAGGGGTTAATAAGTGTAGGCAGGTGGAGGCGACATTGAGGGGGCAGATTAGGGGTTAATAAATATAATATAGGGGTCGGCGGTGTTAGGGGCAGCAGATTAGGGGTACATAGCTATAATGTAGGTGGCGGCGCTTTGCGGTCGGCAGATTAGGGGTTAATTATTGTAGGTAGCTGGCAGCGACGTTGTGGGGGGCAGGTTAGGGGTTAATAAATATAATATAGGGGTCGGCGGTGTTAGGGGCAGCAGATTAGGGGTACATAAGTATAACGTAGGTGGCGGTCGGCAGATTAGGGGTTAAAAAAATTTAATCAAGTGGCGGCGATGTGGGGGGACCTCAGTTTAGGGGTACATAGGTAGTTTATGGGTGTTAGTGTACTTTAGAGCACAGTAGTTAAGAGCTTTATAAACCGGCGTTAGCCAAGAAAGCTCTTAACTACTGACTTTTTTCTGCGGCTGGAGTTTTGTCGTTAGATTTCTAACGCTCACTTCCGCCACGACTCTAAATACCGGAGTTAGAAAGATCCCATTGAAAAGATAGGATACGCAATTGACGTAAGGGGATCTGCGGTATGGAAAAGACGCGGCTGGAAAGTGAGCGTTAGACCCTTTCCTGACTGACTCCAAATACCGGCGGTAGCCTAAAACCAGCGTTAGGAGCCTCTAACGCTGACGCTGGTTTTGACGGCTACCGCCAAACTCTAAATCTAGGCCTAAGTTAATCCTATTTAAAACTAAATACTTACCTTTAAAATAAACCCTAATATAGCTACAATATAAATAATAATTATATTGTAGCTATCTTAGGATTTATTTTTATTTTACAGGCACCTTTCAATTTATTTTAACTAGGTACAATAGCTATTAAATGGTTATTAACTATTTAATAGCTTACCTAGCTAAAATAAAGAGAAATTTACCTGTAAAATAAAAACTAACCTAAGTTACAATTACACCTAACACTACACTACACTTAAATAAATTATTCCTATTTAAAACTAAATACTTACCTGTAAAATAAACCCTAAGATAGCTACAATATAATTAATAATTACATTGTAGCTATCTTAGGATTTATATTTATTTTACAGGTAACTTTGTATTTATTTTAGCTAGTTAGAATAGTTATTAAATAGTTATTAACTATTTAATAACTACCTAGCTAAAAGAAATACAAAATTACCTGTAAAATAAATCCTAACCTAAGTTACAATTAAACCTAACACTACACTATCATTAAATAAATTAAATAAACTACCTACAAATAACTACAATTAAATACAATTACATAAACTAACTAAAGTACAAAAAATAAAAAAAGCTAAGTTACAAAAAATAAAAAAAATAAGTTACAAACATTTAAAAAAATATTACAACAATTTTAAGCTACTTACACCTAATCTAAGCCCCCTAATAAAATAACAAACCCCCCAAAATAAAAAAATGCCCTACCCTATTCTACATTAAAAAAGTTCAAAGCTCTTTTACCTTACCAGCCCTTAAAAGGGCCTTTTGTGGGGGCATGCCCCAAAGAGTTCAGCTCTTTTGCCTGTAAAAGAAAAATACAACCCCCCCCAACATTAAAACCCTCCACCCACATACCCCTAATCTAACCCAAACCCCCCTTAAAATAACCTAACACTAATCTACTGAAGATCATCCTACCTTTAGTTGTCTTCACTCAGCCGAGCCACCGATGGAACTGAAGAGGACATCCGGACCGGCAGAAGTGATCCTCCAAGCGGTGCTGAAGAAATCTTCCATCCGGGCGAGGTCATCTTCCAAGAGGCGCTGAAGAAGTCTTCTATCCGGCCGAGGTCATCTTCGAAGCCGGGTCTTGAATCTTCATCCCGCCGACGCGGAACATCCTTCTTTCCAGACGGACTACCGACAAATGAAGGCTCCTTTAAGGGACGTCATCCAAGATGGCGTCCCTTCAATTCCGATTGGCTGATAGGATTCTATCAGCCAATCGGAATTAAGGTAGGAAAATTCTGATTGGCTGATGGAATCAGCCAATCAGATTCAAGTTCAATCCGATTGGCTGATCCAATCAGCCAATCAGATTGAGCTTGCATTCTATTGGCTGATCGGAACAGCCAATAGAATGCGAACTCAATCTGATTGGCTGATAACTATTCTAACTAGCTAAAATAAATACAAAGTTACCTGTAAAATAAATATAAATCCTAAGATAGCTACAATGTAATTATTAATTATATTGTAGCTATCTTAGGGTTTATTTTACAGGTAAGTATTTAGTTTTAAATAGGAATAATTTATTTAAGTGTAGTGTAGTGTTAGGTGTAATTGTAACTTAGGTTAGTTTTTATTTTACAGGTAAATTTCTCTTTATTTTAGCTAGGTAAGCTATTAAATAGTTAATAACTATTTAATAGCTATTGTACCTAGTTAAAATAAATTGAAAGGTGCCTGTAAAATAAAAATAAATCCTAAGATAGCTACAATATAATTATTATTTATATTGTAGCTATATTAGGGTTTATTTTAAAGGTAAGTATTTAGTTTTAAATAGGATTAATTTAGTTAATAATAGAAATATTATTTAGATTTATTTAATTAATATTTAAGTTAGGGGGGTGTTAGGGTTAGTGTTAGACTTAGGTTTAGGGGTTAATAATTTTATTACAGTGGCGGCGGTGTAGTGGGGGGCAGGATAGGGGTTAATAAATTTATTATAGGTGGCGACGGTGTAGGGGGGGCAGGATAGGGGTTAATAAATTTAATATAGGTTGCGGCGGGTTCAGGGAGCGGCGGTTTAGGGGTTAAACTATTTATTTATTTGCGGCGAGGTGCGAGATCAGCAGGATAGGGGTTAATAACTTTATTATAGAGGGCAACGGTATAGGGGGGCAGGATAGGGGTTACTAGGTAAAATGTAGGTGGCAGCGGTGTCCGGGAGCGGCGGTTTAGGGGTTAATACATTTATAAGACTTGCGGCGGGGTCTAGGAGCGGCGGTTTAGGGGTTAATACATTTATAAGACTTGCGGCAGGGTCTAGGAGCGGCGGTTTAGGGGTTAGTAACTTTATTTAGTTGCGGGGGGCTCCGGAGGCGCCGGTATAGGGGGTAGAACAGTGTAGTTTAGTGTGAGTGCTTAGTGACAGGCTAGCAATAAAGCTGGGAAAAACCCGAAGAGCAGCGAGATCGGATGAGTGATAACTCTCACAGTCCGCTGCTCATTGCCCTGCGGCTTTTTGACAGCTTTATTTGATAACTTAGGCGTATTTTTTCAGGTCCGCGGCGGCGAAGGTAGGCGAGCTTAGGCGGGCGTATTGGGCCGGCGAAGGCAGGAAAGTTGACATGTTGATAACTACCCCCCTTGGTCTGAACCTCACTCCAGACAAGATTTGGAGGCAATTATACCTTTTTACCCATTTTCAGAACTGGTAATTTTATTTGTAATTTGAATCAATTTAACTCTTTCCAGTTCTTTTTTTAGATTTTCCAATTTGTATCTAGTTTCAAATTGTTCAGCAGATGTTGCTACAACAGTATTATGTCTTTGTACAAATTGGGCATTAATATGTCTTCATTTTTTACAAAGATAATACTTCAATTTTACCAATATTTTCTTGTTAGAAATTATTTTAGTACATTCTCTGTTATCTGGGAATGGCTTTCCAACTGCAGACATTCTCTGTTTTATTCCCTTGTTAGTTTCTCTGCACAACAACTCTGCTTTTTTTAGACATTCAATTATTTTGTTAAAAGTGTTACTTGAAAAGACAGTCAAACCAACCAATTTTCTAATTTCTGGATTAATGCGGTTTAGTAACCCACGTTTATACATTTCATTGTTATGATCTGCCTCAGTATTTTCAGGCAAAGTTAGTTTATAAATTTCAAACAGTCTATCAGCAAATCCTTGCACTGATTCATTCTTTCTCTGCTTGCAATTTCCATATGATGAATGAGCATCCATTTCATCAATTCCTAATGTTTTTAGTAACTCATGCACTAACTGTTGTTTAACTCTTGGTCTAAGAAAAACCTCTGAAGGCATGCTTGCTTTTAATGCATCATCCATACTTGTTACAATTATATCAAATATGTCATTTGTTTGCAATTCTTTGTGTATTCTTTCAAATGGTGATAACCTAATCATAACATCTAAGGGATCATCGCCTAATTTAAACTGTCCTAGTTCTTTACTTAATGTAGCAATTTCTGTGCTAGTCAAAGGCTGGTTAATTTTAGTACGTGAAATTATCTCTCCTTCTTCATCCAACTGTTCCTTAACTAGAATTGGTGCCATCTTTACATTCTCCACATTCTTTTTGTCACACACAACTTCATCAACACACTCTGACTCTACAAAATTAACTGGTAAATTAATGCATTGCTTTGACCCAGTATTGTTTGTAAATCATTAATAATTTCATGACATTTAGAATGATCCTCAGGTACACACACTTGCCCTGACTGTTTTAAAACTTGTATTGCTCCCTGAGCATCAAGTAACATTTGTTCTAAAGACCCATTCTCTGCACTCAATTCTCTATTTGTCAACAAAGCTTCTCTAGTTTCCTGACTAAAAGAAACAGCTGAAGTATTTGCTAGAGTTAAAGATTCATTCCGACACTTCACCTCAGTTAACTGTCTTTGTAAATCCTGCAATTCTCCAGTTACTTTAGAATCATTTTCTGCTATTTTGTATGCACCAAACATTAATGCTTTCTTTCCCTCAGACTTGGAAAATATCTTATTGTCAATAGATTTATTAACATACTCTTGTACATTAGACCATGGATTAAAAACCCCTTCACTATAGTTTAAAATTTCATTCTGTTTTTTAACTGAAGCGATTTTTCCCAAAAACAGCTCAATAACCTTTTAACCTTGTGAATGTTACAAACAACTACTCATCTAAAGAATGCTAGCTAATTCTTCAGCACAAGTAATCTATCTCTCTTTAACAAAACCTAAAAATAAAGCTATCTGTTGTGAACACGAATCTTAACAAATCTCCTACCTGCAACCGCCAAAATGTAAGAAATTACTCTTAAATAACCAAAGGATCTTATGTTAAAAACCATTCACGTCTAAAAATTAATATATAAATATATTAATAATCGGCCCTGTACAAACAAATTTCATATACCGTACTGTATATCTTTGAAACCCTCCAGAAACAGACAACCATACTACCTTCAACTATTTAAACCATCACACATTTATTAAAGAACAGATAAATAACAAAATTACATGTTATTGTTTACAAGGTTAAACACATAAAAACTATTTAGTAGAGAAATAATACATAAATGAATATTACCCCGTTTGTTTCTTGTGGGAGTCCTGGTTACAGCTGGTATCGTTGGTGTTTCCCTTCCAAAGATGAACTCTAGCTCATTCTCCTTTCTCCTAACTTTTATACCCTTTAAGAATGCTGACCATATACTTTTGGCTCTATTCCAAATAAGGTGCTCTACACTATTGTAAGCTCTTGCTATCCACAGCAATCTTCTCTACCCATATATGATCTTAACACTTGGAATACGTAAACTGGCTACCTCAGCATTGCTCCATGCCTGATGTTTAAAATAGAAGAACATATTAACCTCTTTATAACTGTAATAACTGTAATAATACCATCTCTCTATAACTACATCTCTCTATAACTACAGTAATACTACATTTATACACATTAAAATCTTACAGCACCTATCTGCACTAAATTTATAAACCATGGATTTGATGCTACTATAATCTATCCCGCTAAAATTAAAATAACAGTGAATGGCGCAGTACATTTTTTTTCGGAGGCTCTTGCAGCTGAGAAGTTCTTTACATTCCTGGGCCCACCAGTATCGGGAGGGTCAGTTCCCTCCTAGTTAGAGTTGGCCCAGTGACTGGGGAAAACCCGAAGGCAAGGGTAAAGGGGGACAATGGATGGTTATTGGGTGTTTTTTTTTTTTTTCTTTTTCTTCTCCCTCTTCCCCTCCCTGCTCCATATAAATATTAAGACTATAGGAAAATAGAAAAAGTTAAGATAACTTTGTGGAATGTGGGAGGGATCTCTACCCCTATCAAACGGAAAGCTCTACTGACCCAACTAAGAAAATTTCAAACGGACATTGGGTTTATTCAAGAAACACATCTTAGTTCAAAAGAATCCCACAAACTTAAAGCTGCCTGGGTCAGAGAAGTATTTTACTCAACTAGTGTTGGGAAAAAAAGGGGTGTGGCCATTTTAATAGGTAAAAGGATTCAGCTTGAAGTCGTGCACTGTGAGCCTGATCCGGGAGGAAGATATGTTCTATTAAAAGTTAGAATTAACAAAGAAATGTATACGCTATGTAAAATGTATGGCCCCAATACCTGTGATTTAGAATTTTGGAATAAAATACAATCTAAACTTCTTCTATATAGCGAAGGGCATTTAATTTTGGGAGGGGATTTCAATATGGCGCCGCAGTGCCCGCTAGACAGACTTAGAGAAAACACAAAACAGAAAAGACAGAAGAAGGATAATCTAGAATTTAAAATATTCAATAAAATAAAACCAAACTTAGCACTACGTGATATCTGGAGAAGTCAGAACCCAGATATCCAGGAATTTACCTGCCTTTCAAAAGCACATAAGACCCTCTCTCGTATTGATTTATTCCTGATAGATGAACGTTTAGGACTTTTGATGGTTCAGGCCGGAATTACCCCTATTCTACTATCAGATCATGCCCCTATCACCCTGGTAATCCAGCTTAAACAACCAAAACCTACATTTCTGCGTTTTTACTTTCCACATTTCCTGGCTTCTGATAAGAAATTCAAAACCTAATTATATAGATTGCCCTGATATGTTCTGGGAGGCCGCTAAGGCAGTTCTCAGAGGCAAAATTTTGGCCTACAATATAATTTTATCTAAGAAACTGAAGTCAAAGGAAAAGGAAATACAAAAAACACTATCTAATTCGTATAACAAATTTTTGCTGCATAAAAACACCCTAAACTGGGCCAAATATGTAAAAGAAGCTCGGGATACATTTATTGTGGCTCAACAAGCGCAAAAAGATCGAAAAATTCAAGCCAAATTATATAGATTTGGCAACAAATCCGGAAAGATGTTGGCTAGACTAGTTAAGAATGAAAAAAAAAACAATCTTATATTGAAGAGATCATAGATAAGGGCACGAGAATCCTGAAACCGGATGAAATCGCATCTGCATTTGTGGAATATTACCAAGACATATATTCCTGTAAAGGATACGACAGTGGGACAGCAGCAGAATTTTGAAATAAAATCGTGAGCCCTTCATTAACAGACGATTATATCTGTAGTCTTAATTCTTCCATTTCTGCTCAGGAAGTAGCTGACGTTATTTCTAAACTTCCTACTAATAAAGCGGCTGGTCCAGACGGGCTACCGAACAAATTTTATAAGATATTATCCGCAGAAATTTTCCCTTATTTAACGAATCTATATAATGATATTTACATTAACGGTAAGCCAGTTACATCCTCATTTGCCTCTTCCTACATGACTTTAATACCTAAGGGAGGGAAAGATCCATCGAAAAAGGAATCGTATAGGCCAATAGCCTTACTTAATTCAGACTACAAGATTCTAACTTCTATTTTAGCTTCTAGACTACAGCTAATCCTTCCAAAAGTAATACACACGGATCAAGCCTGTTTCCTAAATAAACGGAATTCTTCGGCTAAAATTAGGGAGGTATTAGTTACATTGGAATATTTAGAAACATCTTTACGGCTTAAAAGGGAGAGAGAGGATGCATCGGATATGGCTATTCTTTCTATTGACGCAGAAAAAGCGTTCGATTCTATTACCTTTAAACACCTAAACACCTCCCTGCTTAAATTTGGAATCAGGGGTAAATTCCCTGAATTCATAGAGAATTTATATAAACACTCAGCTACAAGCCTGATAGTCAATGGATCTGTTTCCTCTCCAATAACAATGGAAAGAGGAACACGTCAAGGATGCCCTCTCTCCCCACTTCCTTTTGACGTTGCCATTGAGCCCCTGGCAATTATGCTAAGACAATCCTTGGAAGGTATAAAGATTTCGAAACATGAGATGAAAATTGGTTTATATGCGGATGACGTTCTGTTATGTATATCTAATACTAAAACTAGCATTCCCAGACTTCTGCAGATAATTGATCAATTTGGCACTTTTTCGGGATACAAGATAAACGCATCTAAATCAGAAATTTTATGGATTCAGAAGAATAGTGACTCTTGTTTCGACAATCCATTTAAAGTAGTAATAGATTCTTTTAAATATCTAGGGATAAATATTCCGGTGAAGTCTGGTGATTTATATGAATATAACATACCCCCAATTATAAAACAAATCAGGGAAAAACTTAGACTATGGCAAAGTTTACCATTGTCAATTTCGGGACGAGTTGCACTATTGAAAATGGTTCTCCTCCCGAAATTGTTATATGTTCTCCAGAATGTTCCACTAATTCTCTTTGAAAAAGATGTCCGGCTGATGAATAGTTTAATTGGTCAATTTCTCTGGCAGGGGAAAAAAGCACAAATTTCTCTTAGTAAATTTTCTCTCCCATGTGAATTTGGAGGCCTGGCACTTCCAGATATTAGAGCGTACAACCTTAGTTTCCTGGCATGGATAGCAACTGGGTGGATTTTGTCTAAAGACTATATTTTAAATAATCACCTTGAACTAAGTATTTGTGATCCATATCTTCCTCTAGCACTTCTACACTCCCCCCCTAAAGAGATACCTCCAGAGATTAAGGGATTCAAAACGATTGTTAACCCTATTAAGGCATGGTGGAAGATATCAAAGGTTCTTTCAGTTAACTCCACGGTCTCAAATTATCTTCCTCTGATAGGTAACCAAGATTTCAACCTGGGCTGTATTCTGAGGTTTTTCGTAGATGGCATAAAAACGGCCTAAACAAGTTATCCCTTTTGATAGATGGTGATAGAAAATCGATTAAAACATTTGAAGGGTTGAAAGCGGAATTTAACCTACTTAATAAATATTTTTTTGCTTACCTGCAGATAAGGCACTTTCTTTTTTAAATAACTAGAGAAGTAGGATGGTGCTGGACGTTAGGCAAATTAGAAAACTGGTTTATACTCATTGGAGTTGATCAGATGTCCATCTCTGTGTGCTATCATTTACTTGCTACCAACAAGGGAACTTTAATATTGGCAAAGCTTGCTTCAACATGGACCTCAATTTCGGATCGGAATATGGTGGACTTAAAAACCTTACAACACTCCATAGGCAAAGTGGCAAAGATAACCTTGTCTGCTACATGGCGGGAAGCACACATTAAATTGCTTCATAGAGCATACTTCACTCCGGAGAAGGGCCACAGGGTACATAATTCGGAAGTTGACAGATGTCCTAAATGCTCACTTCCAGCAGCTGACCTTGAACATATGTTTTGGTTTTGCCCAAAAATTAGAAAAGTATGGCATAAGTTAGAATATTGGCTGAACTCCGTGTTGAAAATTCCCCCAATAACCTTTTCCCTATACCAGATTATACTATGTCTTGATAACTTAAATAAGCGCCACCCAAATGATAAGCTGGTGTCTATCTCTATTTTAGCTACCAGATATTTGATAGGTAAAAAATGGAAAATGCGTTCTGTCCCTAGTGTTTCTGAAATCCAGAACTGCCTGAAAAAACAATGCTTATTAGAGCAAAAAGATACAGATATAGATAATGAAGAGGATATAAAGAACTTCTTTAATAAATGGGCAGTTTACATTAAAACACTTTCTGAAAATGAAATTGAATATATGATTTTCCCATTTCAAAACTCATAATTAGTTCTCTTGGCTATATGGTAGGCGGAGCAGGGGGAGGGAAGGTCATTCTTTCCTTTTTTTTGGGGGGGGGGGGTTCTTTAGTTGGCAGGGTCTAATCCCAGCACAGGGCATTCTAAGATAACTAATTTTATTTGAATAGGGTCACATTGACAGCATTCTTCCCCTAAGGTGGATTTTTTGTGACTCTTATTGTTTAATATGGCTCGCTCTGTCAAAAAGGGCCAAATTATTAACAATTGCTGTTCTTTATTCTGCCGTATGTTGTTTAATAAATATTATTTAGGATAGAGGGAAAATTTTTCAATAGTGAAGTTTTGATTAAAGAGGACAGGATATAAATATATAAAATATAAGTGCCTATTTTTCTTTCTGCATATCTCAACCATGAAAGTATTGGCTCGAATGAGTTGTTTTTTTTAAGTTATGTTTTCCTGTCATTCGTAAAGAATTTTTGTTATCTTGCAAGGTGAATGAAAAATGTTCAATCTATTTTTGCTTTTTTGTTATTTGCATACACTGTTGAAATATAAATAAAATATTTTTTTTTTAAAAAAGAAAGAAAATTGCATGCTTTTTCTGAAAGAAAGTGGGTTTCATATCCCTTTAAGGCCACAATTATATTAAAATGATCCTACTCACAATGGCTGGCGATATATGTTGATAAATGCCTCTCCATGAATAGCTTCTTCCTCTGATGGATTTGAATGGACAAAACAAGAGCAAAAGGACAATATGTGATTTGTGTGGTTGCCTGTATTTGTGTGATTGTGGAAGTCAAGGGGGGGCTTTGTCTGTGCATGTGGATCTGGACCTGTACACAACCAACTTCATTTTGAAGCAATCTGAGCCATACCTAGCTCTCTTGGCCTATAGGGCGACTCCCATCCAAGCCACATACTTAAGCCCGGCACAGTTGATGCTAGGATGACAGATCCATTCTACACTAACCTCTGTGGGGGTTTTCCAGCCAGCCCGCTCTGTCCCTCAGGACAAGGTCCTTAGGATGGATGAAGAGGCAAAAAGGGGCTACCGATTCTTCTACGACAGAAAACACTCTGTGAGGCCCTTGCAGGAGCTGAATGTGGGCCAAAATGTCAGAGTTAAGCTGGATGATGAGAAGAAATAGAAGATGCCTGCTATGGTAATAGGACGTTCTCCAGAACCAAGGTCTTATGTAGTCCTTACTGAAGGAGCGGCAGTCACACGTCAAAATAGAAGACATCTTCAGCCAGTACCTGAGAGTTTTGGACTGGATGCCTCAGAGCCACAGCCGGTGGGATCCCCTGTTTTAAGAGGGGTACCTTACCCTCAGCACGACCACAGCGGGGGTACTTCTTTGTTTCCAGCAGACTCTCAATCCCCTTTTTCTGTATCAGACGACAGTCCATGTAAAATGACGTCAAGTGGAAGGTTTGTGAAAAATCCAGCCTGCTACCGGGATTAGCACTGTAGTTACAGCAGTGACCAGAAGAATGGGCAGAATAATCCCATGGTCACTGCAGTGGAGTATCCTCTATAGGAGCACTTGAGCACGTGAACCCCCTGACCCTTGATGAAAAAATCAAAACAAAAAAAGTGAGAAATAAAAAAAAAACTAATTAAATTTTTAAACTTTTTTTGCCGACTAAATAAGAAATCTTCCAGGCTATACTGCAGTTTTGACTAAAAAACATTAAAATTGCAGTTTTTAATTCTTTAGGCTGAAAGTGGAATGGGCTTTTGCCTACTCTACTTCTACTGGAGGGGGCAAGTAATAGGCACCTAGATCTATGTACGGGCAATAAGGCACCTAGAATTACAGTTAGCGAGATTTGTATATATTTGGACAGACAATAAGACACCGAGATTTTCACGTGGAAAATTTAATAGATCAACAGATTGATGCTGAAATAAGGTACCAAGATATTTTGGAGGGTGCATATATATACAGGGAGTGCAGAATTATTAAGCAAGTTGTATTTTTGAGGATTAATTTTATTATTGAACAACAACCATGTTCTCAATGAACCCAAAAAACTCATTAATATCAAAGCTGAATAGTTTTGGAAGTAGTTTTTAGTTTGTTTTTAGTTATAGCTATTTTAGGGGGATATCTGTGTGTACAGGTGACTATTACTGTGCATAATTATTAGGCAACTTAACAAAAAAACAAATATATACCCATTTCAATTATTTATTTTACCAGTGAAACCAATATAACATCTCAACATTCACAAATATACATTTCTGACATTCAAAAACAAAACAAAAACAAATCAGTGACCAATATAGCCACCTTTCTTTGCAAGGACACTCAAAAGCCTGCCATCCATGGATTCTGTCAGTGTTTTGATCTGTTCACCATCAACATTGCGTGCAGCAGCAACCACAGCCTCCCAGACACTGTTCAGAGAGGTGTACTGTTTTCCCTCCTTGTAAATCTCACATTTGATGATGGACCACAGGTTCTCAATGGGGTTCAGATCAGGTGAACAAGGAGGCCATGTCATTAGATTTTCTTCCTTTATACCCTTTCTTGCCAGCCACGCTGTGGAGTACTTGGACGCGTGTGATGGAGCATTGTCCTGCATGAAAATCATGTTTTTCTTGAAGGATGCAGACTTCTTCCTGTACCACTGCTTGAAGAAGGTGTCTTCCAGAAACTGGCAGTAGGACTGGGAGTTGAGCTTGACTCCATCCTCAACCCGAAAAGGCCCCACAAGCTCATCTTTGATGATACCAGCCCAAACCAGTACTCCACCTCCACCTTGCTGGCGTCTGAGTCGGACTGGAGCTCTCTGCCCTTTACCAATCCAGCCACGGGCCCATCCATCTGGCCCATCAAGACTCACTCTCATTTCATCAGTCCATAAAAACCTTAGAAAAATCAGTCTTGAGATATTTCTTGGCCCAGTCTTGATGTTTCAGCTTGTGTGTCTTGTTCAGTGGTGGTCGTCTTTCAGCCTTTCTTACCTTGGCCATGTCTCTGAGTATTGCACACTTTGTGCTTTTGGGCACTCCAGTGATGTTGCAGCTCTGAAATATGGCCAAACTGGTGGCAAGTGGCATCTTGGCAGCTGCACACTTGACTTTTCTCAGTTCATGGGCAGTTATTTTGCGCCTTGGTTTTTTCCACACGCTTCTTGCGACCCTGTTGACTATTTTGAATGAAACGCTTGATTGTTCGATGATCATGCTTCAGAAGCTTTGCAATTTTAAGAGTGCTGCATCCCTCTGCAAGATATCTCACTATTTTTTACTTTTCTGAGCCTGTCAAGTCCTTCTTTTGACCCATTTTGCCAAAGGAAAGGAAGTTGCCTAATAATTATGCACACCTGATATAGGGTGTTGATGTCATTAGACCACACCCCTTCTCATTACAGAGATGCACATCACCTAATATGCTTAATTGGTAGTAGGCTTTTGAGCCTATACAGCTTGGAGTAAGACAACATGCATAAAGAGGATGATGTGGTCAAAATACTCATTTGCCTAATAATTCTGCACTCCCTCTATATATATATATATATATATATATATATATATATATATATATATATATATTATATAAAGTCCTTATACTGCCCCAGTGACAGGACTCTTGTACAGAGTATATATATATATATATATATATATATATATATATATATATATATATATATATATATATACACACTGCTCCAATAAATAAAGGGAACACTAAAATAATACACACTGCTCCAATAAATAAAGGGAACACTAAAATAACACATCCTAGATCTGAATGAATTAAATATTCTAATGAAATACTTTGTTCTTTACATAGTTGAATGTGCTGACAAAAAAATCACACAAAAATTAAAAAATGGAAATCAAATGTAATGTCCCTTTAAGACATTCCACTTCCACCTTTTCACCTGCCTATAAAACCTCACTTCCTGAGATCTACTTTGCTTGATTATTTTGTTTGTTCTGATTGGAATACTTCACAGAAATCAAGTCACTCCTGCTATCATCTCAAACTGAGTGATATTGAACTTTTGCTTATTTGAATTTAACCCTCAAAAAGGAACTTTCTAACTAATTGCTGCTTTCTACTAAAGACACTTAATCTGCACAGCCATCTGAATCCATTTCATAGATTGCCTGTCAGTCTCTCTCCTAAAGTGCAGCTCCACCACAGTATTACAGAGGATTTTCTCACATCTCCAGCTGCAGCTGATTCATTCACCTGCTTCGCTAGGACTTCAACTCACCTTCCTTCCAGAAGCTACAGAACAATCTCTCAGCCTGACCAGTACTGCAACTAGCCACTCAGCTCTCAGGAAGAACTCCAGTCTCACTCCGCCATTACAGCGTTCCATGCTGCAAGGGAAAGCCAAGCACAGGCTACCGCAAGTATAACTCTGCTAATCAGATTCTCTCAAGTTGTTTCTAGTTCATATTATCAACCGTACTTACTCAGTCTTTATATTAACAATTGATCTTATGCTAAAGAACTCTATTTTTGATCTAGCTATCCATATTTGCCTCTGTGAATTTATCAGACTTGCACACTTGTTTGTCTGAATAGAATCATATTTGTCTAGCAGCATTTCCTGTGAGTTCACTCTTAGCAAAACGCTTGAAGCATATTGCCAGGTTATAATTTGTATCTCTTGGCGTTTGCAACTAGCAACACACTACAATTCTAAAAGATACAATTTATCTTACATAATAATCAAGCCTTAAATATAAATATGGACTCCCAAGCCATAAAAACAGAGTTTGAAACCTTAAACCAAAAAGTTGATTATTTGGCAAGAGCGCTCACAGACTTACAAACTGAGAACACTGCTTTAAAAAATGTTTATAAGGAAATAATAACTCCTAGAAATCTAGACCCTCCTGAACCACACATTAACCCTCCTGCAGTCTTTTCAGGAAAGAGGTCAGATTTCAGAGACTTCAAAAATTCTTGTTTGCTGCTTTTTTCTATGAAACCCCGCACTTATCATACAGAAAAAATAAAGGTGTGTACTGTTATTTCATACTTAACAGGGGAACCCAGGACCTGGGCTAACCGTTTTTTTTTAATCCACGTGCATGAGATAAAGTTTCTTGGGTATATCATCACACCAGATAGGATTCAAATGGATCCAGAAAAATTATCTGCAATAAAAGATTGGCCACAACCTAAAACAGTGAGAGCTGTGCAACGCTTTTTGGGTTTTGCCAACTTTTATCGCAAATTTATATTCAACTTCTCAGCTATTGTGAAACCTCTGACCAATCTAACAAAAACTAATACAAAGTTCTTTTGGTCAACAGAAGCCGATGCATCTTTTAAACTCTTGAAAGAGAAATTTTCATCAGCACCCATCTTGTCAATGTTTAAAGTGAGAGAGGGTGGGAGTAGGGCAAGGTATATTATAACAAGAGATTCAGTGGTTAAGGGCAGATAGCCCAATTTGAGTTTTATAATCTCCTAACCACAGAGACCTCCTGCCACAGATTTAAAGTTAAGGGCAGGATACAACTAATAAATAATTGTAAATAGGCTTACAAGTAGGAGTAGGTAACTTAAATCTGTGAGGAAAATTTCCACCAATGCCCCAGCTGAATCAAGGCTAAATAGTTTTAATTAGAAAAAAATGTTTTTCTCCATTCACACACTAAAGTTTATTAAATCAAAATTTAACCACACATACATTTAGCAGAAGCTAAAGATTTAAAAACACTCCACCTAAGTTGAACTAGGATTTTTAAATTAATCTGAAATCAGTATCACTGGTATCTAGCAGCAAAGATTGTAGTTGTAAGCTAAGCCCTTACAATCCGAGGGCTAGTTTAAATTTTAAATTTTTACAAATTATTGAAGCTGCATTGTACCAGACCAACTAAGGTGAGCAAATTAAAAGAAAAGGGAAAGACAAAGCTTATCCCCAGAACCCCTGACGTACGTTTCACAAAAAACGCTTCCTCAGAGGGGTGTGGAGCTGCTGCAAAATGCTATATTTATGAGTCATTAAGACTCTCCTCCGATGTTGGAGTGGATGTTCCTTAATTGCCAAAGTTACATTTTAATTGGCTCATATGAGTGTCAGTCACAAAAGTGACTGGTAATAGGGTACAATGAGAGGTTGGAATTCTAAACGTCACGCTACGTCCGAAATGGGCGTTTTTGTTTACATTGACATTTATTGGACAGATCTCATTGGAGGATTAATCGACCATATGTTACGCTGATGTATCTGGTTAATTGTCTGACATATCAATGCGAGGTATACTGCAGTTACTTATCAAATTCGACCGCTTACCATAAATAGATAGATCGTATTAGTATATCCCTTATATATAGACATTGTACTTGGGGAATACTGTTTAGTAAAGTTGCTGTCCGAATTATTCATGCCTGAATACAGGGGATAGTACATATAAGTGCATAATAATGTGAGTCGGCATACCGTATCTCCCCTTTGACATTAGTCAACAGCATGCTGCAGTTGTTACTGTTGATGGGTGTAATGGATCTGCTCAATATCATTTATTCAGTCTATATGAGTGCGCTGCTTATACGCTAACATCAGTGTTACGTCTAGAGTGGGCGTGTTTGTTTATATTCGCTTCTGTAGTAACGGTCTTATTGGCTGATCACTTTTAACATATGTTGCACATAGATCCAAAGCGTGGAATAGTCATTGGCAAATCTGATCGTATATTATAATCTATAAGATTTGATTTTGTTTTAATCCGCTGTTTGCTTATGTGAGTGATATGAAGGAATGAGATATATCTACGCGAAAACCATTCACTTAGTCTAATCTAGGTAGACTGCTTATACATTTAATTCCTATGTCAGATTCTAAAAAGAAAAGAAGAGTTACATGAAAGGCAACACTGTTTATTGGGAGATGAACAGATGCCAGGGATGATTTGTGGAGATGTAAGTATTATTTTAGGCACAAATATGATATGATACCTCTTATTGGAACGTGTGTATACGAGATAGCCTTTAGTTCATATTGCTTACCTATTCGGTTATATTTTCAAGGTGCTGAAAATGAATAGTATACTTGATTTTGTTAAGAATGAATAGTATACTTGATTTTGTTAAGGTATTATTATTCTCATTATTGCAGATGCTAATTTTATATACAATATACTAGTCAGATCACTTTATCATTCATAAGTGAATAAAAATATTGTGAACAAAAATAGAAGTGAGAATGAGACATTAAAAATAAGGTGTATAAGGAGTGCTCTTGTGTGCTGAAGAATAATATTGCATATTAAGATTAACCAAAAGAGGGGGGACAAATGTGAGACATACCTAATTTAGTGTATATATATTCACTGGATGGAATCTGCTTATACAAAATGTACAGGCTGACGTGTATACAATGTGTAAATAAAATAAACAAGTCAAGTATAACTCTAAATGAGTTTAGCTTATACAAAGTGTACAGATTAACGTGTGTACAATTTTGTGAATTAAATAAACGGGTCAAAGTATAATAACCTTAACCTTGAAATTAGGGTAGTGTGGTGATTGTTTGATCAATATAAGTGAAATGTGGAGTAAGCCAAAAATTATAATAAGTGATAGGACAAGACAGTTATTGATAAGTGATACCTTATTTCATTTACAAATATACAAAATAATTATTGAAGTCATTCATGCCATTAGGTTTTACAGAATTTAAACGGTAGATCCATTTGCATTCGAGTTTGAGTAATGTTTTCTCCAGATTGCCTCCTCGTATTCCTAATGAGGCTTTTTGAATGACCATATATTTCAGATTGCTAGTGGAGCACTTGTGATGTATTTGAAAGTGTTTTGCTACTGATGTTAACTTTTTGCCACGAGCTTCATCCTTATTGGCATTTTTTATGTTGTTAGCATGTTCAAGGATACGTACCCTGATCTCCCGGGTTGTCATGCCAACATAGATCATTTTGCATTGGCAAAAGAGAGCATATACAACCGCAATAGTTCTACAGGAGAAATGAGAGGCTAGATTATATAACTGGCCATCTTTGTCTTGAATGGTTTTAGACTTCATTACGTATGGGCATGCGGAGCAAGTCCCACATGGAAACATCCCTGGATCAGTGTCCTTTTTCTTAAAGGCTCTTACATAATGGCTAGAGACGAGTCTATCCCTAAGATTTGTGGGTCTTTTGTACCCAATTGAGATTCTGTCACCGATATTTTCCTTCAGAGAGGGATCATTTTGCAGAATTTTCCAATGTTGGTTGATTATTTTAGTTATTTCTGGCATTTGTGGGTTATATGTAGTGATTAATCTTGGATTAGACTCACTAGTATTTTTGACCTTGGGAATGAGTAAATTTTCTCTGTGGATATTTAGGGCCTTGTATTTGGTTTTTGTATTGTATTGTATTATAGCTTTTTTGCTATAGCCTCGTGCCATAAGTCTGTCCATTAGGTTTTTGCTTTCCGTGAGATATATATCAGTACTGGAGCAGTTACGTCTTAGGCGCAGAAATTCCCCAAAGGGTATAGCCTTAAGGGTACATGGTGGATGAGCACTAGATCTATGTAATAGAGTGTTAGTCGCTGTTTCTTTTCGGTAAATGGTGGTGTTAATGTAACCATCTTCTTTCTTGAATATAGTTATATCCAGAAAGGAAATTTTATGTTGATCGGCTGAATATGTTAATTTGATGTTTTTGTTATTCATATTTATTTTGTTCATGAATTGATCTAATTCCTGAGATGTTCCTTGCCATATGAATAAGACATCATCTATATATCTTATCCATAGCGGGATATGATCAGTATGATGTTGTAATTCAGTCGAAAATACATTAAAGAGCTCCCAATGCCCCAAAAACAGATTGGCATATGTAGGTGCGCAGGCCGTACCCATCGCGGTACCCTGCGTCTGTAAGTAGTACCTATCGTTGAAGGTAAAAAAATTGTGTGTCAAGATAAACTGCAGTAGTTGGATTACAAAATTATTATGATCTTCATTGTCATTTGTATTAGATGACAAAAAATACTTGATGGCTGCTATTCCATCTGTGTGTCTAATATTTGTGTAGAGTGACTCTACATCTGCAGTGACAAGCCACATGTCATCAGAAAGCTGTATATTTTGTAGTATTTGCAATACCTCCATGGTATCACGGACATATGAAGGTAATGTATTTAAGTACTCTCTTAATCTTTGGTCGACATATCTGCTGGCCTTTTCTGTTAAATTTTCGTTCCCAGAGACGATAGGTATGCCAGGGGGTATTTGGGAGTTCTTGTGCACCTTTGGTAAGAAATATAACGTAGCGACTTTAGGGTGATCTATGGTTAAGTACTTTTTCTCAGTGTTAGTAATGATATTATCTGTCCAGGCTTGTTTGACTAGGTTGTTATATTGTGTCAAATATGAGCTTTGAGGATTAAAGATCAATTGTTTATAGCAGGTAGAATTGGATAGCTGTCTGGAGGCTTCGTCTGTATACATTTTAGATGGCCACATTACCACATTCCCACCCTTGTCAGACGGCTTTATAGTGATGTCTTTCCAAGATTCAATCTCATTCAGAGCTTTGAATTCTGATATTGTCAGATTGTGATTCTTTCGAGTAACAGGCAATTGCTCAATTTGATTGCAGACCATTTTACAGAATACCAGTGATACTGATTTCAGATTAATTTAAAAATCCTAGTTCAACTTAGGTGGAGTGTTTTTAAATATTTAGCTTCTGCTAAATGTATGTGTGGTTAAATTTTGATTTAATAAACTTTAGTGTGTGAATGGAGAAAAACATTTTTTTCTAATTAAAACTATTTAGCCTTGATTCAGCTGGGGCATTGGTGGAAATTTTCCTCACAGATTTAAGTTACCTACTCCTACTTGTAAGCCTATTTACAATTATTTATTAGTTGTACCCATCTTGTCAATCCCTGATCATACTTGTGAATTTATAGTAGAAACAGATGCATCAGACATTGGCATAGGAGCAATCCTTTCCCAAAGAACTAGTACAGATACTACGCTTCATCCAGTTGCCTACTATTCAAGAGTTTTGCAACCTGCAGAACTAAATTATACGATTGGCGACAAGGAACTGTTGGCCATTAAGACTGCTTTAGAAGTCTGGAGACATATCTTAGAAGGTACTAACAGACCATTCACAATATACACTGATCATAAAAATCTTCAATATTTACGTCAGAGTAGAACCCTCTCGTCACGACAGGTCCGTTGGGCATTATTCCTTGACAGGTTTAACTTTGTAATAACATACAGACCAGGACCTTTAAATTCTAGAGCTGATGCTCTTTCACGTGTATATGAACAAAATCAAAAGACAGAACATAACATGTGTCTCATACCTCCAGACAAAATTATAGGTAACCTCACACCATTTGAAAACGATATCCTCAAAGCTCTTCAAACTGATGACATACCAGACATCCCACAACTACAAAAAGACAAAACAGGACTTTATACTTACCATGACAAGCTCTATATACCTACACTACTTAGGACTTATATCTTGCAACAATTCCATGATAACCCCCTTTCTGGACACCAAGGTATATATAAGACTAAGGAAGCAATTCAGAGATATTTTTGGTGGCCTAAGATGGCAGATGCCATTCAACAGTACATAGTATCATGTACAGTCTGTGCTAGAAATAAAACTCAGAAACTAAAGCCCATTGGACTACTCACACCTTTACCAATTCCGGATATTCCTTGGACAATAATTTCAATGGATTTTATAGTGGAATTGCCAGTATCTCAAAACCATAACACCATTATGGTGGTGGTCGACCATCTCACAAAATTAGCACATTTTGTTCCCCTACCGTCTTTGCCATCTGCAACTGACACCGCAGACGCATTCATAAAACATATAGTACGTCTCCATGGAATCCCTCAATCCATCATAACAGACCGAGGGACTCAGTTCACTTCACATTTTTGGAAAGCTTTATGTTCAGTTCTACGTATACGACCTAGATTAACAACTTCTTACCATCCTCAGGCTAATGGTTTAACCGAACAAATTAATGGGATTTTAGAACAGTATCTTCGTTGCTATATAACACATTTGCAAGACAATTGGTACTCTCTTCTCCCTCTAGCTGAATATTCATACAACAACTCAATATCAGCCTCGACTAAAGTCAGTCCATTCTATGCTACCTATGGTTACCACCCACAAAGCATTCCACTTTCGCGTATAGGTTCTACTTCACCAGCAGCCACTTCATATCTCATCAATCTCCAGGACTCTCTTATCTTACTAAAGGAACATCTACAGGTTGCCAAAGCCTCGCAGAAACATTACTACGATTTAAGACACAGAGATAGTCCGAATTACAAATTAGGTGATTTGGTATGGCTATCCACGAAATATCTGAAATTATCTGTTCCTTCAAGGAAGTTGGCTAACCAATACATTGGCCCCTTTCCTATAAAGAAGATACTCAATCCAACCTCTGTGACCCTACAACTGCCACCTAGATACAAGGTGCATCCCACGTTTCATGTGTCTTTGCTGAAACCATATACATCCAGCACCTTTAGGGGCAGGCCGAAAGAACCACCTCCGCCCATTCACTTGGATGACCATGACGAATTTGAGTTGGATTCTATACTCGACTCCCGTATGTACCGTGGTCATTTGGAGTACCTCATCCGTTGGAAGGGCTACGGTCCTGAGGAGGATTCCTGGGTACCAAGGTCTCATGTTCATGCTACCCGTCTCTTGGATGCTTTCCATAGGCGTTATCCTGCTAAGCCTGCATCCTCGGAGCGGATGCTTTGAGGGGGGGGGATCTGTAATGTCCCTTTAAGACATTCCACTTCCACCTTTTCACCTGCCTATAAAACCTCACTTCCTGAGATCTACTTTGCTTGATTATTTTGTTTGTTCTGATTGGAATACTTCACAGAAATCAAGTCACTCCTGCTATCATCTCAAACTGAGTGATATTGAACTTTTGCTTATTTGAATTTAACCCTCAAAAAGGAACTTTCTAACTAATTGCTGCTTTCTACTAAAGACACTTAATCTGCACAGCCATCTGAATCCATTTCATAGATTGCCTGTCAGTCTCTCTCCTAAAGTGCAGCTCCACCACAGTATTACAGAGGATTTTCTCACATCTCCAGCTGCAGCTGATTCATTCACCTGCTTCGCTAGGACTTCAACTCACCTTCCTTCCGGAAGCTACAGAACAATCTCTCAGCCTGACCAGTACTGCAACTAGCCACTCAGCTCTCAGGAAGAACTCCAGTCTCACTCCGCCATTACAGCGTTCCATGCTGCAAGGGAAAGCCAAGCACAGGCTACCGCAAGTATAACTCTGCTAATCAGATTCTCTCAAGTTGTTTCTAGTTCATATTATTAACCGTACTTACTCAGTCTTTATATTAACAATTGATCTTATGCTAAAGAACTCTATTTTTGATCTAGCTATCCATATTTGCCTCTGTGAATTTATCAGACTTGCACACTTGTTTGTCTGAATAGAATCATATTTGTCTAGCAGCATTTCCTGTGAGTTCACTCTTAGCAAAACGCTTGAAGCATATTGCCAGGTTATAATTTGTATCTCTTGGCGTTTGCAACTAGCAACACACTACAATTCTAAAAGATACAATTTATCTTACATCAAATGTTTCAACCCATGGAGTTCTGGATTTGGAGTCACACTCAAAATTAGAGTGGAAAAACACACTACAGGCTGATCCAACTTTGATGTAATGTCCTTAATACAAGTCAAAATGAGGCTCAGTAGTGTGTGTGGCCTCCACGTGCCTGTATGACCTCCCTGCAACGCCTGTGCATGCTCCTGATGAGGTGGCAGATGGTCTCCTGAGGGATCTCCTCCCAGACCTGGACTAAAGCATCTGCCAACTCCTGGACAGTCTGTGGTGCAACATGACATTGGTGGATGGAGCGAGACATGATGTCCCAGATGTGCTCAATTGGATTCAGGTCTGGGGTACGGACGGGCCAGTCCATAGCATCAATGCCTTCGTCTTGCAGGAACTGCTGACACACTCCAGCCACATGAGGTCTAGCATTGTCTTGCATTAGGAGGAACCCAGGGCCAACCGCACCAGCATATTGTCTCACAAGGGGTCTGAGGATCTCATCTCAGTACCTAATGGCAGTCAGGCTACCTCTGGCGAGCACATGGAGGGCTGTGCGGCCCCCCAAAGAAATGCCACCCCACACCATTACTGACCCACTGCCAAACCGGTCATGCTGGAGGATGTTGCAGGCAGCAGAACATTCTCCACGGCGTCTCCAGACTCTGTCACATCTGTAAAGTAAAAAAGTTAGAGGAGCGCTAAAAATAAGTAGCTAAAGAGATCAAGAACTATCCTAAAAGGAACTCTATAAAAATATAGTGTATATATATAACTATATATGGGATGGGTGCTGGACTCTTAGGGTGCAAATGGATGAATGTAATGTCGTATAAAAAAGAGTTAAAACACACGGATCAAGCCGGTTTCCTAAATAAACTGAATTCTTCGGCTAAAATTAGGGAGGTATTAGTTACATTGGAATATTTAGAAACATCTTTACGGCTTAAAAGGGAGAGAGAGGATGCATCGGATATGGCTATTCTTTCTATTGACGCAGAAAAAGTGTTCGATTCTATTACCTTTAAAACACCTAAACACCTCCCTGCTTAAATTTGGAATCAGGGGTAAATTCCCTGAATTCATAGAGAATTTATATAAACACTCAGCTACAAGCCTGATAGTCAATGGATCTGTTTCCTCTCCAATAACAATGGAAAGAGGAACACGTCAAGGATGCCCTCTCTCCCCACTTCCTTTTGATGTTGCCATTGAGCCCCTGGCAATTATGCTAAGACAATCCTTGGAAGGGATAAAGATTTCGAAACATGAGATGAAAATTGGTTTATATGCGGATGACGTTCTGTTATGTATATCTAATACTAAAACTAGCATTCCCAGACTTCTGCAGATAATTGATCAATTTGGCACTTTTTCGGGATACAAGATAAACGCATCTAAATCAGAAATTTTATGGATTCAGAAGAATAGTGACTCTTGTTTCGACAATCCATTTAAAGTAGTAATAGATTCTTTTAAATATCTAGGGATAAATATTCCGGTGAAGTCTGGTGATTTATACGAATATAACATACCCCCAATTATAAAACAAATCAGGGAAAAACTTAGACTATGGCAAAGTTTACCATTGTCAATTTCGGGACGAGTTGCACTATTGAAAATGGTTCTCCTCCCGAAATTGTTATATGTTCTCCAGAATGTTCCACTAATTCTCTTTGAAAAAGATGTCCGGCTGATGAATAATTTAATTGGTCAATTTCTCTGGCAGGGGAAAAAAGCACAAATTTCTCTTAGTAAATTTTCTCTCCCATGTGAATTTGGAGGCCTGGCACTTCCAGATATTAGAGCGTACAACCTTAGTTTCCTGGCATGGATAGCAACTGGGTGGATTTTGTCTAAAGACTATATTTTAAATAATCACCTTGAACTAAGTATTTGTGATCCATATCTTCCTCTAGCACTTCTACACTCCCCCCCTAAAGAGATACCTCCAGAGATTAAGGGATTCAAAACGATTGTTAACCCTATTAAGGCATGGTGGAAGATATCAAAGGTTCTTTCAGTTAACTCCACGGTCTCAAATTATCTTCCTCTGATAGGTAACCAAGATTTCAACCTGGGCTGTATTCTGAGGTTTTTCGTAGATGGCATAAGAACGGCCTAAACAAGTTATCCCTTTTGATAGATGGTGATAGAAAATCGATTAAAACATTTGAAGGGTTGAAAGCGGAATTTAACCTACTTAATAAAGATTTTTTTGCTTACCTGCAGATAAGGCACTTTCTTTTTGAAATAACTAGAGAAGTAGGATGGTGCTGGACGTTAGGCAAATTAGAAAACTGGTTTATACTCATTGGAGTTAATCAGATGTCCATCTCTGTGTGCTATCATTTACTTGCTACCAACAAGGGAACTTTAATATTGGCAAAGCTTGCTTCAACATGGACCTCAATTTCGGATCGGAATATGGTGGACTTAAAAACCTTACAACACTCCATAGGCAAAGTGGCAAAGATAACCTTGTCTGCTACATGGCGGGAAGCACACATTAAATTGCTTCATAGAGCATACTTCACACCGGAGAAGGGCCACAGGGTACATAATTCGGAAGTTGACAGATGTCCTAAATGCTCACTTCCAGCAGCTGACCTTGAACATATGTTTTGGTTTTGCCCAAAAATTAGAAAAGTATGGCATAAGTTAGAATATTGGCTGAACTCCGTGTTGAAAATTCCCCCAATAACCTTTTCCCTATACCAGATTATACTATGTCTTGATAACTTAAATAAGCGCCACCCAAATGATAAGCTGGTGTCTATCTCTATTTTAGCTACCAGATATTTGATAGGTAAAAAATGGAAAATGCGTTCTGTCCCTAATGTTTCTGAAATCCAGAACTGCCTGAAAAAACAATGCTTATTAGAGCAAAAAGATACAGATATAGATAATGAAGAGGATATAAAGAACTTCTTTAATAAATGGGCAGTTTACATTAAAACACTTTCTGAAAATGAAATTGAATATATGATTTTCCCATTTCAAAACTCAGAATTAGTTCTCTTGGGTATATGGTAGGCGGAGCAGGGGGAGGGAAGGTCATTCTTTCCTTTTTTTTGGGGGGGGGGGTTCTTTAGTTGGCAGGGTCTAATCCCAGCACAGGGCATTCTAAGATAACTAATTTTATTTGAATAGGGTCACATTGACAGCATTCTTTCCCTAAGGTGGATTTTTTGTGACTCTTATTGTTTAATATGGCTCGCTCTGTCAAAAAGGGCCAAATTATTAACAATTGCTGTTCTTTATTCTGCCGTATGTTGTTTAATAAATATTATTTAGGATAGAGGGAAAATTTTTCAATAGTGAAGTTTTGATTAAAGAGGACAGGATATAAATATATAAAATATAAGTGCCTATTTTTCTTTCTGCATATCTCAACCATGAAAGTATTGGCTCGAATGAGTTGTTTTTTTTAAGTTATGTTTTCCTGTCATGATTCGTAAAGAATTTTTGTTATCTTGCAAGGTGAATGAAAAATGTTCAATCTATTTTTGCTTTTTTGTTATTTGCATACACTGTTGAAATATAAATAAAATATTTTTTTTTAAAAAAAGAAAGAAAATTGCATGCTCTTTCTGAAAGAAAGTGGGTTTCATATCCCTTTAAGGCCACAATTATATTAAAATGATCCTACTCACAATGGCTGGCGATATATGTTGCTAAATGCCTCTCCATGCATAGCTTCTTCCTCTGATGGATTTGAATGGACAAAACAAGAGCAAAAGGACAATATGTGATGTGTGTGGTTGCCTGTATTTGTGTGATTGTGTAAGTCAACGGGGGGCTTTGTCTGTGCATGTGGACCTGGACCTGTACACAACCAACTTCATTTTGAAGCAATCTGAGCCATACCTAGCTCTCTTGGCCTATAGGGCGACTCCCATCCAAGCCACATACTTAAGCCCGGCACAGTTGATGCTAGGATGACAGATCCATTCTACACTAACCTCTGTGGGGGTTTTCCAGCCAGCCCGCTCTGTCCCTCAGGACGAGGTCCTTAGGATGGATGAAGAGGCAAAAAGGGGCTACTGATTCTTCTACGACAGAAAACACTCTGTGAGGCCCTTGCAGGAGCTGAATGTGGGCCAAAATGTCAGAGTTAAGCTGGATGATGAGAAGAAATAGAAGATGCCTGCTATGGTAATAGGACGTTCTCCAGAACCAAGGTCTTATGTAGTCCTTACTGAAGGAGCGGCAGTCACACGTCGAAATAGAAGACATCTTCAGCCAGTACCTGAGAGTTTTGGACTGGATGCCTCAGAGCCACAGCCGGTGGGATCCCCTGTTTTAAGAGGGGTACCTTACCCTCAGCACGACCACAGCGGGGGTACTTCTTTGTTTCCAGCAGACTCTCAATCCCCTTTTTCTGTATCAGACGACAGTCCATGTAAAATGACGTCAAGTGGAAGGTTTGTGAAAAATCTACAGTGCTACCGGGATTAGCACTGTAGTTAGAGCAGTGACCAGAAGAATGGGCAGAATAATCCCATGGTCACTGCAGTGGAGTATCCTCTATAGGAGCACTTGAGCACGTGAACCCCCTGACCCTTGATGAAAAAATCAAAACAAAAAAAAGTGAGAAATAAAAAAAAACTAATTAAATTTTTAAACTTTTTTTGCCGACTAAATAAAAAATCTTCCAGGCTATACTGCAGTTTTGACTAAAAAACATTAAAATTGCAGTTTTTAATTCTTTAGGCTGAAAGTGGAATGGGCTTTTGCCTATTCTACTTCTACTGGAGGGGGCAAGTAATAGGCACCTAGATCTATGTACTGGCAATAAGGCACCTAGAATTACAGTTAGCGAGATTTGTATATATTTGGACAGACAATAAGACACCGAGATTTTCACGTGGAAAATTTAATAGATCAACAGATTGATGCTGCAATAAGGTACCAAGATATTTTGGAGGGTGCATATATATATATATATATATATATATATAGAATTAAGTAGAATGTTACCATTCAGTGTCAGTGAGTGGAAACAGGCGTTACTCAAGTAAATGCGCTAGTCAGAGGTATGAAAATCTCATAGAGCAGCTATGAAGGTACAAATATTGTATGATAGACTAAGTCTATACAATATAGGAAAAATAGGAGTCAAAGGGTAAACAGCGCTTATGGAGATTCTTAAAAACTGAATAATATTAAAATCTCGGCAGTGTTGGTGGGTAAAGAAAACAAAAAAAAAAAAAAAAAAAAAAAAGGGAAGAGAAGTATATGAATATACGTATATATATTAGAGTCTTTGATAGGATATTGGAATCCTAGTGTAATGAAGGCGTAATAGATACCCTTACCAAAAGTTACCTCAATCCTATGAGGTAAGTTTGCCGCATTGGAGGATGTATCTAGTGGTTGAATGAATCCTGGATGTTCTGGTCTGTATAAAATCGCTGCCTCTTGGAGTAGAATGGGATGTGGGTCCCCTTTGTGCTGGTTTCTTTAGGAAACTTCCTGTATTTATTGCCTCTTGGAGCTTGGTTTTCTTGTCTTGGTATGAACTTTCTTGTCCAGATATATACCAGGATGTCAGAGCAGGTGACGTGGTTACAGGGTACTTATTTCTTTTTTCTTTTCTTATTTTTTCTTCATTTTCCTTAGAGTTGTGTCAGCAGATACAAAAAAATTTCCCTTTTCCGACTCGGAGTCGGAAAAGGGAAATTTTTTTGTATCTGCTGACACAACTCTAAGGAAAATGAAGAAAAAATAAGAAAAGAAAAAAGAAATAAGTACCCTGTAACCACGTCACCTGCTCTGACATCCTGGTATATATCTGGACAAGAAAGTTCATACCAAGACAAGAAAACCAAGCTCCAAGAGGCAATAAATACAGGAAGTTTCCTAAAGAAACCAGCACAAAGGGGACCCACATCCCATTCTACTCCAAGAGGCAGCGATTTTATACAGACCAGAACATCCAGGATTCATTCAACCACTAGATACATCCTCCAATGCGGCAAACTTACCTCATAGGATTGAGGTAACTTTTGGTAAGGGTATCTATTACGCCTTCATTACACTAGGATTCCAATATCCTATCAAAGACTCTAATATATATACGTATATTCATATACTTCTCTTCCCTTTTTTTTTTTTTTTTTTTTTTTTTGTTTTCTTTACCCACCAACACTGCCGAGATTTTAATATTATTCAGTTTTTAAGAATCTCCATAAGCGCTGTTTACCCTTTGACTCCCATATATATATATATATATATATATATATATATATTATATAAAGTCCTTATACTGCCCCAGTGACAGGACTCTTGTACAGAGTATATATATATATATATATATATATATATATATATATATATATATATACACTGCTCCAAAAAATAAAGGGAACACTAAAATAACACATCCTAGATCTGAATGAATTAAATATTCTAATGAAATACTTTGTTCTTTACATAGTTGAATGTGCTGACAAAAAAATCACACAAAAATTAAAAAATGGAAATCAAATGTTTCAACCCATGGAGTTCTGGATTTGGAGTCACACTCAAAATTAGAGTGGAAAAACACACTACAGGCTGATCCAACTTTGATGTAATGTCCTTAATACAAGTCAAAATGAGGCTCAGTAGTGTGTGTGGCCTCCACGTGCCTGTATGACCTCCCTGCAACGCCTGTGCATGCTCCTGATGAGGTGGCAGATGGTCTCCTGAGGGATCTCCTCCCAGACCTGGACTAAAGCATCTGCCAACTCCTGGACAGTCTGTGGTGCAACATGACGTTGGTGGATGGAGCGAGACATGATGTCCCAGATGTGCTCAATTGGATTCAGGTCTGGGGTACGGATGGGCCAGTCCATAGCATCAATGCCTTCGTCTTGCAGGAACTGCTGACACACTCCAGCCACATGAGGTCTAGCATTGTCTTGCATTAGGAGGAACCCAGGGCCAACCGCACCAGCATATTGTCTCACAAGGGGTCTGAGGATCTCATCTCATTACCTAATGGCAGTCAGGCTACCTCTGGCGAGCACATGGAGGACTGTGCGGCCCCCCAAAGAAATGCCACCCCACACCATTACTGACCCACTGCCAAACCGGTCATGCTGGAGGATGTTGCAGGCAGCAGAACATTCTCCACGGCGTCTCCAGACTCTGTCACATCTGTAAAGTAAAAAAGTTAGAGGAGCGCTAAAAATAAGTAGCTAAAGAGATCAAGAACTATCCTAAAAGGAACTCTATAAAAATATAGTGTATATATATAACTATATATGGGATGGGTGCTGGACTCTTAGGGTGCAAATGGATGAATGTAATGTCGTATAAAAAAGAGTTAATTTTATTACAAATAAAACAAATACAAATATTGCATAAAAAAAATATATTAAAAACCACCGGTGGTACAATTTATAAAATTAAAACACCTCTATAAGGTTAATAAACTATTACAAACAAAAATTTAATTAAACCTGAACAAGATCTAATACTGATGGATTTTAGCGTTGAAAGGCATAGAAAGGCTAGCACAAAACAAACAATTGCTTTTCAAATCCAGTTAAATGTTCAGTAAATATTCCACCTTGTAATGGAGAATTGTGGTGGAATCTAAAACTGTATTGGAGGATTTTGGGTAAAAGTTCAGCTGTATTAAAGAAGATTACGAATATGTAAGAAAGTCTGCACATTTAAATGTATAGAGTCCGTGACTCCTTTCCCAGAATACAAAACTTTAAAAGGTTTCTCCGCATGTAATAGGCATTGGCAAAGCTTACCCTGGCTGTAGGTGTGTATTATGTTACCTTCGGAGATTCCCCGTTCTCAATTGGCGTCTGGCTATAGTCTCCTTCAGGGTATCGCCGCTCTCTCCTCAGGGAAGCTTGTTTCGGGGTACGTTACCAGGTCACAAGAACTTCTTGGACCAATAGATGTAGCGGATTGTCACGTCTGCCTTGCTTCCTTGCACCTCACACTATTGCCGGGATATATTAATCAATATAACACACCTCCCACACTGAATTACTATAAAGCAACTCAACAGTAAGCACTCAATGCTTCGTTATTCCTGTTGCAAGCCTTACCAAACAGGGAAGCACTTACCACTCATTCCTATCATTTCCGGCCACTCACTCAGCTCACTACAGAGGACCCGGATCTAGCGGTGACGTCACACGCCAACGGAGCGCGCCGACCGCAATTCAGCTGGGAAGCTACAGCAAGGAGCATCTCTGTATCGGAGCTAACGGAGGAGAAGTCTAAAGTGGATCGCTATCATTAACTACATTGTACTAACGCGGTAAGATCAGTAACAGCATCAAATATAAACCTGCAACCGAAAGTTATACTGAGCTGTTAGATACAAACAATCTGCAAAAGTGTTCCGCTATCAACCTAATGGTTTTGCATACTTAAAACACTAACCTGAGATAAGGAACGAATTTAGTTCAGTTAAGTTGATAGGAAGAAACTCTCTCTTTTACCTCTTCTAGTTACCAATAAACTAAGAATTGTTTAGCAATATAAATTACCGGTAATACTATTTTACTCTTATGTTGATTCTCAGGCAGAGAGGTGCAATACTGTGTAGAGTTAATTACTCACTTATCTCAGCTATTAACCTCTTAGCCATATATTAAAGGGAAGTGTACTGCTAGATATTTTTGTCCCTACTGCCACTCATTATTCCACACTATCTCGTATACACTTCCCAACACAAATCTTGCTGCAGTTGTGGTCCTAGTACTCATCCCAACTTATTCTGCTTGCAGGGGATACTGAGTAAAGAATCCCTGACACGGATTGCCGGGAACTTCAAATTAGAATTTGTGTGCAAGATACTTTGTGTTTCCAATCCAGATACAAAGTAATCTTCGTTAAATGAACATATCAGAGCGCTCTGATTTAAACACAGCTTGACATCCTTTTCATCTACGCGTTTCAGCTAAGAAGCTTTTTTCGAAAATGCTAAAATCCATCAGTATTAGATCTTGTTCAGGTTTAATTATATTTTTGTTTGTAATAGTTTATCAACCTTATAGAGGTGTTTTAATTTTATAAATTGTACCACCGGTGGTTTTTATTTTATTTTTATTTTTATGCAATATTTGTATTTGTTTTATTTGTAATAAAATTAACTCTTTTTTATACGACATTACATTCATCCATTTGCACCCTAAGAATCCAGCACCCATCCCATATATAGTTATATATATATATATATATACACTATATTTTTATAGAGTTCCTTTTAGGATAGTTCTTGATCTCTTTAGCTGTTTATTTTTAGCGCTCCTCTAACTTTTTTACTTTATATTAACTTTTGAAATGATTGGGATATCACTTTTTTAGAGGTAGCTAATAGCTAATTTCAAGGGGCTCTTGTTTTTTAAGTTTCACTTATCTGTCACATCTGTCACATGTGCTCAGTGTGAACCTGCTTTCATCTGTGAAGAGCACAGGGCGCCAGTGGCGAATTTGCCAATCTTGGTGTTCTCTGGAAAATGCCAAGCATCCTGCACAGTGTTGGGCTGTAAGCACAACCCCACCTGTGGATGTCAGGCCCTCATACCACCCTCATGGAGTCTGTTTCTGACCGTTTGAGCAGACACATGCACATTTGTGGCCTGCTGGAGGTCATTTTGCAGGGCTCTGGCAGTGCTCCTCCTGTTCCTCCTTGCACAAAGGCGGAGGTAGCGGTCCTGCTGCTGGGTTGTTGCCCTCCTACGGCCTCCTCCACATCTCCTGATATACTGGTCTGTCTCCTGGTAGCGCCTCCATGCTCTGGACACTACGCTGACAGACACAGCAATCCTTCTTGCCACAGCTCACATTGATGTGCCATCCTGGATGAGCTGCACTACCTGAGCCACTTGTGTGGGTTGTAGACTCCGTCTCATGCTACCACTAGAGTGAAAGCACCGCCAGCATTCAAAAGTGACCAAAACATCAGCCAGAAAGCATAGGAACTGAGAAGTGGTCTGTGGTCACCACCTGCAGAACCACTCCTTTATCGGGGGTGTCTTGCTAATTGCTTATAATTTCCACCTGTTGTCTATCCCATTTGCACAACAGCATGTGAAATTGATTGTCACTCAGTGTTGCTTCCTAAGTGGACAGTTTGATTTCACAGAAGTGTGATTGACTTGGAGTTACATTGTGTTGTTTAAGTGTTCCCTTTATTTTTTTGAGCAGTGTATATATATATGGTAACTGCAGGGTGTATGTGGTGCTCTTGTCTTTCAATATACACAGGTTAGTGTTATGTACCTCACACACAGACTTGTGTTCATATATATTCTCTTATAACTTGTTGTTCATATATATTCTCTTATAACTTGTTATTTGCTGCACACTAAACAAAATTATTTTTGTATGCTTCTTGTATACCTTGTTATTCGTTGTACTCTAAAAAATAAATGTATGCTTTGTCCTTTGAAAAGGGGGAAGATGTGATGAGAGTGGGAGGTGATGTCACCGGATGGGGGCGTGGCATATAGCAGTTATAGCCTATGTCGCAGTTACTTAGTTAGATGTGTTATACAAGCTGTATACTTCTATGCTCTGCAATAAAATAGTGTTGTACAGTGTATGCTGTGTCCTGCATCACATGACACCCTTTATTACCCAATCCCCAGTTTTCATAACTAACACAGTTATATTAATACATTTTTTACTTCTGTGATTACCTTGTATCTAAGCCTCTGCAGACTGCCCCCTTATTTCAGTTCTTTTGACAGACTTGCATTTAACCAATCAGTGCCCTCTCATAAGTAACTTCACAGGCGTGAACACAATGTTATCTATATGGCACACGTGATTTAATGCCTTCTAGTTGTGAAAAAAAATCTCAAAATGCATACAGATAAGAGGCAGCCTAAGAAATTAGCATATGAGCATACCTAGGTTTAGCTTTCACCTAAGAATACCAAGAGAACAAAGCAAAATTGATGATAAAAGTAAACTGGAAAGTTGTTTAAAATGACATGCCCTATCTGAATCATGAAAGTTTATTTTATTTTATTTTAATTTTTTTTATGTAACATCATTGTTGTCCTTCATTCAAGAGCTGGGTGATATTAGGTAGAGGGGTACTCCTTGCTAATATGTGTAATATTTAGATAGACCTTCAATCTCTTCACTACCTGAAGAGATGACGTATTATTAACTTGTGTCATTAACAGCCTAAGCATACACACCTTTGTGATGTGAAAGGGATGGTAGACAACTCAGTACTATCAGGGTATTACAATTATATCTTCTAAAGTGAGACACCTTTAAGTTAACGATTAACCATAATTTTCTTAGAGGACTTATGTAATTCTTTCGTACATATGGTATCTTTACATCCCTATGGGTG
The DNA here is from genome assembly GCF_027579735.1 of Bombina bombina. NCBI lineage: Eukaryota > Metazoa > Chordata > Amphibia > Anura > Bombinatoridae > Bombina > Bombina bombina. The sequence goes on along the minus strand of NC_069505.1, from coordinate 592,109,217 downwards.
CCTACTTTATTTTAATTTTGAGTCCCGTAGCATGATGATGTATGCCCATATAAGCAGTAAACAAGATCTAACTCAGCCTCAGGTTTTTCACATGGCCAAAACACACACGGGAGGGGGACGGAAACAGATTGTCAAACACAGATATACCCTGAGAGACCCAAGGTAATCACCTAGCTAAAACCACAAGTGTGATTAATGTATCTTCCCATACTTTAAACAAAGCAGAAATTAAGGTCTTGGAATATGGTCTGGGCTTTTGTCCCAATAGGAAACTTAACCTTTTCCAAACTATTATTGATCTTAACCGCTTTGTCAGGAAAATTACTTTAAATAAAATCTTCAACATGATGGAAAACACTAACATTAATGCATATCCTATATCCACAACGGGTACCACTAGCAGACAAGATTCATCATTGACTACTTTTTCTGAAGCCTGTAGTATTGCCTCCCTAGAGAGTCTAGAGAGAGAGTTTCAACCAATGCTAAATTCCCTAAAAGAAGGGCCGCCTCCAGTTTTTACCCAATACACCACCTGGGCAAATCCTTGGAGGTGTTCCACAAAAGAGTAATGGAGGACCTCCATAAATTAAACCAATCAGCTATATCCACACCACACAACCTCTCTAGGTCGGAGAAAGAAGCTATAGCATCGATTCGCAACAACGAATCTATTGTGATACGACAATCCAACAAGGGGGGTAGAGTTGTGGTTTTGGATAGAGCTGACTATGTGGGTGAAGCGCTACGCCAACTCAATGATCAGTGCACATATTCTATTCTTCAACAGAATCCAACTACACGTTACCAACATGAACTCGCGCAGATCTTGGATGACGGGGTTGATTTGGGAATTTTTGATCAGCAAACAGCTGATTCTCTTTATGTCCAACATCCCATCATCCCCGTCTTCCATCATCTGCCGAAAGTTCATAAGAGTCTGATAAACATTAAGGGCCGTCCCATTGTGTCAGGGATTGGTTCCTTGCTGGAACCATTGTGTGACTGGCTGGATGGGGTTCTACAACCCTATGTTTTGGCATTACCTAGCTACATTTGTGATACTTCACATATATTAGGTTTGCTGGAGGAATTTAAATGGAATGATTGTAACAGTTGGCTCACAGTTGACGTGGTCTCCCTCTGTTCAAGTATACTGCACAAAATGGGTCTAGAGGCCATCAGATATGTTCTTACCTCCAGCACAGATCTAACTGAAGAATTCATAGTGTATCTTTAACGGGTAACAAAGTACCTTTGCCCCCTCATATGCTAATCTGTACATGGGATGGCTTGAACGCTTCTTTATCTATAGTATGGAGAACCCCTTCAGAGCAGAAGTAATGTTCTATCGCCGTTTCATAGACGACCTGATTTTTATCTGGTCGTCTACACAGACTAGAGCAAAATCTTTCTTCCAATACTTAAACGATAGCCAACATGGCTTGAAGTTTACGTATGAATGGCACCAAAATACTGTTAATTTTCTTGACATCACTTTGATAGGCGATTCTGTAGAGCATACCATACATTCAGAACTATTCAGAAAGCCTATATCAGGAAATACTATTCTCCATCAAAAAAGTGGACATCCCCCTCATGTATTCAAAGGGATAGCAAAGAGTCAGTTTCTGCGAGCCAGAAGAATCTGTAGCAAAGAGAGTGCATACATTGAGGAAAGCAAGGAGATAAAACAAAGGCTCAAGAGCAGGGGTTATTCACCTAAATTATTGGATCAACTTGATAACAAAACACTATTAAGTGTTAGAGAACAATTACAATCAAGCAAACAGGAGTCAAAAGGAAACAGACCATTGTCCTTTATCACCCAATATTCATCAGACTATACTTCTGTTTGCAATATTATCAAGAAAAACTTTCCTATCCTCTTGGGAGATACCCAATTTAAACCCATAGTGGAGCAGGGATTTAAATGTGTATATTCAAAAAATCTCACTTTGGGTAACATCTTGACTCCAAGTCAATTACCGAGCAAAAAGAGTAACACAGGCTCTTGGCTTCATGTCAATGGTACCTACAAATGTGCCAATCACAGGTGTAAAGCCTGTGATTCCATAGTTGAGAGTAAAGAGTTTTACTTGTGTGATACCAGAGAAAACTTCATGATAAAAGGATGCATCAATTGCTCTAGTACCTATGTAGTGTACCTCATTGAGTGCCTTGAACACTCCAAACAGTATGTGGGTATGACGAGTAGAGAAGTCAGGACTCGAATATGAGAACATCTAGGATATATCAAGTATGAAAAACCATGCTCTGCTCTTTCAAGGCACTTCATTGAGGTACACGGCAAGGATACTAGATCCTTTAAGTGGAGAGGTATTGAAACTATACGTTTACCCCCCAGAGGAGGCAACAAAGATCAGCTTTTAGCTAGACAAGAGGTATACTGGATCATGAAACTGCATACTCAGGTTCCATATGGTTTCAACTCTGAGTTTGATATTATCAATCATTGGAAGTAGCAGTTTCATGGTCCAATACCTACCAGCACTATAGTAAACCTACTACAAATATAAAACATTAGCTACCTCCACATGTTTCTACTCATCAGTGGTCAGGGGGGCTCTTAAGATGATACATTTATTTTGTGTTTTTCTTTCAATTTACACTGATGAAATTATACCATACATTATTGATTTTACATGAAGATTTATCCATTAATTTACTTATTTATCTGTTTGTTTATGGGTTGCACGTTGTTTACATTATTTGATTGTATATAAGTATAAAGATTTAATATACTTTAATTCATCAAATTTTAGATTAATTCTTCAGTATAAATAAGAACATCATGTAGCAGCCTTTATAATGTGTATAAATCTTTATAAATCTTCATGAGAGATATAAATTTGTATAAATTTGTATAAATCAGTTTAGAAAGATTTTTTAAGTTATTTATCATATACCCCATATTACTCATCACTATGTTGTGATCGGAATAGTTTTTTCAATGACTGTACATTCATAACAATCTGAATACACTTTTAAAATGAATTATGTGCTAAAGGTATTTTAATAGCCAGTATTCTTTATATATATTTATTAACATATTAACATGTGTTATTATTATATATACACCTTGCTGTGTTAGCCTAATGTCTGATCTCTGATCTCTGAACCAACTCTACATTTATATATATATATTTGTATATCATATTTGCTTTTTGATATGCTTTGTGACAAACACCCTATCTTTGATGGAAATAGTGAATTACGATTTTAATTTAACTCAATTTCCTGTGAAATCCGCCTGTTTGTATACTGTTTGTTGTGCATGTTCTGACATATCAATGGTTAATAGGGGTGTGTTTAGCACCAACCAATAACCAGTACATACCTATCCTTTTTAAACGACACACACCTGTGTCTGTTCAGATTTATGACTATGGCTTATGCCGAAATGCGTTAAACCTTTTATGCATGTGTGCTTACCATGTCCACTTTTAATATGAATCAATAAAGCTATTTTTTATATATTTTTGGAAGTCCGGGATACTCTCCCCTTTTTTTGTTTAGTGTGTATATATCAGTGTGTATGTGTGTTTTGTGAGTGACTGTGTGTGTAGATATGAGTGAGTATGCGGTGAGGGTGAATATATGTGTACGAATGAGTTTATGTGTATCTGTGAGTGATTATGTGTTTGTGTGTGTGTGCATATAAGTGAGTGTGTGGTAGGCGCATAGCTAAGTTTTTACCACTTCAGATGTGCGCACATATTTAAGTCACTTGGCCGAAAAGTTTGTGCACACTTACAGGGAATATTTCATGCAGAGTATACAAAGTGCTCACCATCAATCGGGGAGTGAGACAGCTTGACTTCATTCTTCTGTCCTTATTTGGGCACAGCAGATAAACAACACTCAAGAGGCTTTTCAAGGGGTGTGTCCATGTCTTGCAAAACAATTCAAATTTTCCTGACATAATTAGCTTCTAAAGCACGTATTGTGAATGCATACTGTATAGAAAGCACTGATTACTTTCTGATGTATATATAAAAATGAGCCATGTTTCACTTGAAAACTAGGATGACTTTCATTGTCCAAATGGGAAAAAAGGGATGAGGAGTCCCAACAATGTTGAATAAAAACAAAAGCTTTATTACAAATGTGGTAAAAACAGCAATACTTTGTCGTGGCAAAAGACAGCAGGTGTATACAGAAAAAATCAGTCTAACGCGTTTCAGCTCAGATGACCGTACTTATAGGGGCCCATTTATCAAGCTCCCTATGGAGCTTGAAGGCCCGTGTTTCTGACAAACCTTCAGGCTCACCAGAAACACCAGTTATGAAGCAGCGGTCTAAAGACCACTGCTCCATAACCGGTCCGTCTGCTCTGAGAAGGCGGACAGAGATTGCATGAAATCAACCTGATCGAATATGATCGGGTTGATTGACACCCCCTGCTAGTGGCCAATCTGAAGGGTGCGGCGTTGCACTAGAGGTTCACAAGAGCTGCTGGTGCAATGCTGAATGCGGAGAGCGTATTGCTGATCGGATCATGTCGGACAGACACATGATAAATAGGCCCCATAGACTTAACTCTCCTTCCTCACTCATGTCTTAAATACCCTGCTTAATTAAACACACCTAGATACACCTGTTCCATTAACCCTTCATATCAAAACATGCTTACTTTTGTATTTTAAGACGAGTTTCATGGATTAATGCATTAATATATTAATATTTTAATTAAAAGTGTAATAAAGTAAAGTTACTAGGGAGATAGTGTGGATTTTATTCTAAGTTGCCTACCTTGATCTTATACTAAACTGGTATATATAAATAGGCATATGACACAATTTTGTTAGACACTGTTGTATTCATCATAAAAAATCCCAATCATATAAAGCTGTAATAGTTGCTACACAGCCAGGGGCCACTTTTTATAAGAATAAATATATGACACTTCATTTATTACCTCCAAAAATGTATTAGATCATATCTATAATTTAACCCTTAACAAAGAAGGTGTCCACAGCTCTCCAATGTTTAAAAGTGATCTTTATTAGGACAAATAAATGCAACGTTTCGAGGCTAATACCTCTTAATGTTGCATGATTAAGAGTTATTAGCCTCAAAACGTTGCATTTATTTGTCCTAATAAAGATCACTTTTTAACATTGGAGAGCTGTGGGCACCTTCTTTGTTTTGGATTACATTTGGTGAAGTGGCAGTTCACCTGTCTGCACGAGCACACCTTTCCTTTGGTGCTGTTCCACCTTTGACTGTTTGGTATAATTTAACCCTTGTGGAATCCTAGTTCTGAGTCTAAAGATCCAATAGATCTCCTGCTTTCTCAATAATTTTTCTATATCACCCCCCTCTTAAATTTGTAGCAACATTTTCAATAATATTCCATGAGAAACAGTCGGTACTTCTATTATGATACTCAATTAAGTGTTTAGCTTTGGGTGTTATTCTTTCTTCTCACTTGTTTTTACCTACAACAGTATGTAAGAAGACTACTGCACGATCATCATGGCTTGATACAAAAGGTACCTACAGATGTGGATTACAACACTGTAAAGCATGCAAATACGTGAGGACAGGCAGTAATTTTCTGGCAAGGTCTACTTGGTGAAGCTATAGATATAGCCACCTGTGTCAATTGCAGAACAAAGAATATGGTGTATCTCATCACATGTGAGGAGTGCTACATACAGTATGTGGGAAAAACAACAGAAGAGGCTAGGGTAAGAATTAGAGAGCACCATTCCAATATCACATCCTCCACAATAGATACAAACAAGAGAGAAGAAAGAATAACACCCATAGCTAAACACTTTATTGAGTGTCATAATAGGAGTACTGACTGTTTCTCATGGAATATTATTGAAAAAGTTGCTACAAATTTAAGGGGGTGATATAGAAGAATTATTGGGCAAGCAGGAGATGTATTGGATCTTTAAATTCTTGGACAAGCAGGAGATGTATTGGATCTTTCAATTCTGGATATGATCTAATACATTTTTGGAGGTAGTAAATTAAGAATCATATATTTATTCTTATAAAAAGCGCCCCCGACTGTGTAGCAACAATTACAGCTTTATATGATTGGGATTTTTTATGATGAATACAATAATATCTAAGAACATATGTACAAATCTGTGTCATATGCCTATTTACAAATCCACAATATTTCCCTAGTAACTTTACTTTATTACACTATTAATTAAAATATTAATATACTGTATTAATGCATTAATCCATGAAACTAGTATGTTGGGGGCTGTCTTAACAAATATTCAAGTGATATGAATATAGAACAAATCAGGAGCACCAGATAGTCCGTTTTAAAAGTAAAACATAACTTTTATTCTGTAGATACAGCTTTGTTAAAATGTTACAACATGTAACCAGGACATTCAGTAAGTGACATATGCAATGTTCATTCTGCTAACGCATTTCGGCATTAGCCGTAGTCATACTTGACAAGCCCACAAGAGTTTTGGGACACAGTACAAAAATTGTAAATTAACAGCCTCCTAATGATAAGTATATAAGTTGTAATCAACCCAACTGCCAGTGCTGAGACTATCCATTTTGAATGTTATTAACAAATATTCACACATATACATCTATTTCTTTGTATCAAAATGATAGAATAACATATAACGAGTAAGCATTTTTTATATGAAGGGTTAATGGAACAGGTGTATCTAGGTGTGCTTAATTAAGCAGAGTATTTAAGACATGAGTGAGGAATGAGAGTTAAGTCCATGGGGCCGATTTATCATAGTGCAAACAGACATCGATAAATGCCGACAGCATATGCTGTCTGCATTTATCATTGCACAAGCATTTCTTGTGAAATAGTTGTGCAATGCCGCCCCCTGCACATTTACGGCCAATCAGCCGCTAGCAGGGGGTGTCAATCAACCCGATCGTATCCAATCGGGCTGATTGCTGTTAGCCACTTTAGAGGAGGTGGACGATCTTATGCCCGCTGCTTCTTAACTCCTGTTTTCAGCAAGCCTGAAGGCTCATGCAGAAACAGATGCATACGGGGCTTGATATATCAGCCCCTGTGAGTATGGCCATCTAAGCTGAAACGCTTTAGACTGATTTTTTTCTGTATACACCTGCTGTCTTTTACCTTTACCAAGTATTACTGTTTTTACCACGCTTGTAATAAAGCTTTTGTTTTTATTTAATATCGTTGGGACTCGACATCCCCTTTTTCCCATTTAAATAAAAAGAAATCAGTGAGCTGATTGGCTATCACGTTGTTACATGCTGATTGAGTAACATAACGGCTGGAGAACGCCTTTCACAATGGTACTTTGTATCAATCACTACCTGTGCATAACGAGGAATGTATACTTTGAACTTGCAAGGGCAATAAGGCAAAAAGTTATATTTTGGAGAATACAGCAAGTATCAAGTATTGAAAAAATTGACTAACATCCTATATATTTAAGTAATGCAATATATATTTTTTATCCGGATTTTGCATATTATATTTTGGAATATTCCATTACCCATTATCTTTTAGTTGTGGCCACAACTCATTTTAAAGTTTATAGTTGATTGTAAGATTGTATTAATTTGTTTTAATTTATGCATTTATGAATTAAAAATTATATATATATATATATATATATATATATATATATTCTACTAGGGGATTAAGTATTTATATATAACATTCTGAAAGTATCATATATATACTGTGTAGGTACACTGATAGTATAATTCATATTGGTTATACACAAACTTTTGACCTTCAGCCCTGATGGTATAGGGGCGCAACTCTTTATATTATCTATTGAATTATTTCATATTTTGAACGTATTTGAGGGGATGACGTTTTTTTTAGAGTGTGCATTGAAGGTATAAACTACAGTGAGATCTAGAGGAACATTCTTTTTATTTATTTTTTAACTTGCTTAAGTTTTATCTTCCCTCCTCTATTGAACTCCTACGATTTCTTATATACATTTCCATTTAAAACATGGACATTTTTAGTGTCAGACATAACATTCTAGAAAGCATGGGTTTACATCCTAGCTCTAGTATAGACACAGAACCTGTCTTTTCAGAAATAATGGAGAATTTAGAAAATAATCTAATTAAAGAAATGAAATATAAAGCAGAGCTAACTTTTATTCAGAAGTATATTGATGGGGAAATGGTCCCTAGAGGATTAAGACTAAAGAAAAATTGTACATTTGAACTGGAACAAGACCACAATTTAGAATGGTGTGAAACCCTACAAAAAGCATCTATAGACCTAATGAAAATTATTATAAAAGCAAGAACACACTCGCTAAATTTTATTAGTCAAATAATAGAAGAACATAGAGGGAAATTAGTGAAAGAGGTAGATAATCCATATTTTAAGGAGAAACAAAAACAAATCATAAATAATATAACTAATACAAAAAAGAAATAATAGAGATAAAGTGGAAAAAATACACCAGGGACGAACAAGATTACCAATTATAAAGATCTATTAGATTTAGAGACAAGTGAGAAAAATGAAGTGGGTATTGGGGAAAGCAAATCCTCAAATGGTAGAGATAAAGCGATCATCACATTATTTAGGAAGGAAAATAAAGTTAATAATCATAAAAAAACAAATAGAGATACTAAAAACTATACCCCAGAATGGAGAAATGGAAACAATGGAAATATGAGAAGAGAAAGGGCAGGATTTAATATCTCAGATAGACATCTAATGAGATGGGGGGATGAAAGATACAATCATGGAAATAGATATAATCAAGAAGCATACTGGAATAATAGGAGAAATCCTGCCACAATTAAGGACTATAATCCAAATTATGGAAGAAACCCGAATAAAGGGGCAGACTATAATCAGAGAAACACATATAAACAAAACATTCATCAGAGATACACGCCAAGAAGAGAACATTTAGAAAAGAGAAATTATTATGGAGATACAAAACAGCGAGAATTGAATTATGATTCACAAACACCATATACTAATAGACAAATAGCACAGAGTAATAATTTTGAGGGCCCTAGAACTCATAATGGGAACTATGAAGGAAATAGATATTATGGAAACAGAACACATTATAATACAGAAAATATCACCTTAGCTAATAGATTTAAACCATTAGAAGATTATAGAGCCCATCATGGACACATTTCTAGAGAGAAAAATGAACCTGAAGTTCATGTTTTAGGGGAAACCTCTACGGGAGGAGATACCCAGTGGGGAACAAATAAAGACTTAAAAGAAATGGGTACAAGACCCCAAAAAGGGAAAAGAAGACTAGAGGAAGAAGGGGGAGAGGGAGAAGAGCTCCAAGGACACAAAAGACTAAGATAAAAGAGAATAACACCAGCCCCACTGGAATTTTTAATTTAAGTAATCTTATATTAAATGAGGAACAGAAAAAGGTTTTACACAAGGGTCTATCCTTTGCTCCTACTAGGAGATTGAACACATTTGAAACTATGATAAATATTAACCAATATATACGCAAATTAACCTTAAAGAGACATTTTCTCAAGAACCCTATAGAACATTCCATCTCTTCAACTATACAGGCAGGGGCACAATAGTCACATACAGATTTAAAACCAAAATCTACTTATTATCCTACACAAGACAAAGGAAAGTATTTAGAAATATTCGAGAAGTCTATAAAGGAGGATCTTCAAAATTGTACACTTAAAAAGAGTAAATATTCAAATATAGCAAGAAGAAAAAGTGAAATAATACGTGATTTAAAAAATAATCCTGACATCATGATAAAGCCCACGGACAAAAGCGGTGGTCTGGTCATTTTAAACACGGAGGATTATGTAATGGAATCATATAGGTTATTAAATGATGAAAGTACATATAAAAAATTGAAAATGAACCCGATTAAAGATCAAACAGTAAAATTAGACAAACTATTACAGTTCGCAAAAAGAGAAAAGATATTTAATGAAAGGGAATTTCATTTTTTGAATATTTTACACCCAAAAACCCCAATTTTTTATTATTTACCAAAAATACACAAGTCCCTTTCTAACCCACCTGGAAGACCCATAGTATTGGGTATACACTCATTAACATCGAACTTGTCAGAATACGTGGACAATTTTTTGCAGAAATATGTGGTCACATTACCATCTCACATTAAAGATTCAACACATTTTCTAAATTTATTAGAGGATATCACGTGGAAAGATGATTATACTCTTGTAACTTGTGATGTAAATTCCCTATACACAAATATTATTCATGAATTAGGTCTTGAAGCTGTTAAATATTATTTACATAGAGATGAAGATATCCCAGTTGTGCAAGCAGATTTTATATTACAGTGTATTGATTTTATTCTTAATAATAATAATTTTAATTTTAATGGGGAGTTTTTTATTCAAACTAAAGGCACAGCTATGGGTAGAAAATTCGCACCCAGCTATGCGAACATTTTTATGGGCCTATTTGAATTAGAAAATATTATGAAATCTCATTGGAATAATAACTTAATTATGTTTAAAAGATTTATAGATGACATCTTAATCGTATGGAAAGGAGGAGAGGAACTCCAAAATATGTTTATACAGGATCTGAATCAAAATACATGGGGTCTAACTTTCACACATGAATCTAATACAAAACAAATACATTTTTTAGATATCCACGTTTATATAGAAATGAACTTGATCATGACCAAAACTTTCTTTAAGGAAGTGGATGCAAATAATTATATCCACTTCCAGAGCTGTCATTTAGATTTATGGAAAACTAATATCCCCAAGGGACAATTCCTATGCTTAAGAAATAACTGTACTGATATAGCAGTCTATAGGGAACAGGCTAAAATTTTTAAGGACAAATTCACTGAACGTGGATATAGTGAAAATGTTATAGATGAAGCTATACTTTGTGCAGAACAGAAGGATAGAGAAAAATGATTAGATCCAGAAATACTCACAGTAACAAGAGGGTACAAGAAATTACGATCAAAGACACAGCTTTCATCACAAATTATAGTTCAGATTACAAGTTAATAAAGAAAATATTGAACAAACACTGGTATTTGGTTAAAAAGGACCCTTTATTAAGTGATTTAATTAGTGATAAGCCAAAAATAATTTATAGAAGGGCTAAATCTTTAAAGAATATTCTGTCACCCAGTGAATTTTGTAACAAAAAAGGAAATAAAACAGATGTAACTCTAACAGGACATAAAATAGAAGGGTTTTTTTGCTGCCTTGGCTGCAAGGCCTGTAAATTCAGTAATAAAACTAAAATTGTAGAATCTAGTCAATCTAAATTTAAATTTTATAATAAAGAGGTTATAAGATGTACTGACAATAATGTAGTGTATATAATTCAGTGCCCGTGTAAGAGACAATATTTAGGTCAAACGAGCCGCCCACTAAGAGACAGAATAAGACAACTCTTATTGAACATTGAGTGGGGTTTTGAAGATCACCTGTTATCTAAACATTTTAAGGACTACCACAACGAAAGTACAAGTGGGTTGAAATATTGGGGATTAAAAAAGGTTAGTCTACATAGAGGTGGAAATATAACAAATACCCTACTTTTAACTGAGGAAGAATTAATTTTTAAATTTAATACCCTAACTCCAAATGGTCTAAATGCGGAATTGGACTTAAACCCCTTTATTTAGATAACTGATATGTTCACGGGTTATAGATTACTGCATGAATTTATATATCAACCCTCAATTTTAATCTCTTTATGAATTGTCTATTTTTATGAATTGTCTATTTTTAAGAAGTGTCTATTTTTATATGATATTTTTAATGAAATATATTTTCACCTATAGAGTTAATATTAAAAAAATGTTTATATATTTTTTTATATATTTTATATATGTATTTCTTAGAGATATGAATTACTACACAGGAATACCATTTCATTTTGGGATAAAATGTTGTATACAGTTAGGATTTTTTTGAATATTTTGATTGTCTTTTAAATATTTTTTATTAATATATTTTTATTACAATATTTTTTATCAATTGATGCATAAATGCTGAAACCTTCTATTGAAATTACTGACTTTGGGGAATACAACGAATAAATAATTCCAAAATATACTCAATTTGCCATTCATGTAACAAATATCCCTTTAAGAAGTAAAGCAAAAAATCCCTTTAAGGGACGGATATAAAAAATGGACTCTAGCCAACTTCCAGTCATCATGATAAAGGCATCTGTGTGATGCTGAAACACGTAGATTTGAAGGAAGTGGTATCTTTTAACTAAGTAGCTGATACGAGTTCAGCCAAACTTAGGACGAAGAATATTTACTACAAAGTTCCCCCGACACATCCGGAGAACGGTGCAGGCTGCTGTGACTGTATATGAAGGAGCTGATACGAGTTCAGCTGAAACCAAACACAAGGAGCTTGAATTGCACTTTCAGTTTACCCGGTAACAAAGTGGACGGCTCAGACACGGCTTAGACACGGAAGCCACTCTCAAACTACAGCTAAGTGAGAAATAATATATATGTTGTAGAAGCAGCAGAGGTGAGAGCCCTTTTGTAAATCCAGTGGTGAGTAGAAAGTTGCAGAGAGCATAAAGACACAGTAGAGCGGATCAACATTTGACTTATGTGAAACTGATTAATAACCACCTAAGACTTTTTATCAGATTCAAGGGTGATATACACCGCAAAGTGCGGATCAGATATAAACTTGCAATTTACCTTTCAGCTTTTTTCCATATGATCGATTTTCAAAAACAAGGATCAGTGAGCTGATTGGCTATCACGTTGTCACATGCTGATTGAGTAACATAACGGCTGGAGAACGCCACCTTTCACAAAGGTACTTTGTATCAATCACTACTTGTGCATAACGAGGAATGTATACTTTGAACTTGCAAGGGCAATAAGGCAAAAAGTTATATTTTGGAGAACACAGCAAGTATCAAGTACTGAAAAAATTGACTAACATCCTATATATTTTTAAGTGTTGCAATATATATTTTTTATCCGGATTTTGCATATTATATTTTGGAATATTCCATTAACCATTATCTTTTAGCTGTGGCCACAGCTCATTTTAAAGTTTATAGTTGATTGTAAGATTGTATTAATTTGTTTTAATTTATGCATTTATGAATTAAAAATTATATATATATATTCTACTAGGGGATTAAGTATTTATATATAACATTCTGAAAGTATCATATATATACTGTGTAGGTACACTGATAGTATAATTCATATTGGTTATACACAAACTTTTGACCTTCAGCCCTGATGGTATAGGGGCGCAACTCTTTATATTATCTATTGAATTATTCCCTTTTTCCCATTTGGACTCTAGCCAGGAAAAGTGAGAGGACACCTATGGAGGACACATATTGCAGACATCATTACACAGAGCTGAAGACTGGGAGCGTGACTAGCGCTTGGAACGCTTTGTACTGGAACATGCATCGAGACTGACAAGGTCAGTCCGAAAATGAAGAAAGTGAGCTTTGTACATGGTGAGACCAGTTGCAGTGAAAAGCCATAACTTTTTGGTAAGTCTCCTGCCTTGAGCAGGATTGTGCTATATTACACTCCCTGTTTTAGTGTAACAGTTCATTTGAATGTAAGTCTATAGAAATGGAAGAGGCTGTAGCACAAGGTTCTATCTCCAGAGATTAGGGACCACCATGGGAGCTAAATTTGCTCCTTCCTACGCCAACCTGTTTCTAGGTTGGTGGGAGTGGTCCCACATCTATAGAGATACCAACCCCTTCCGGGAAAATATTACTTTCTATTGTCGCTTTATAGATGACCTCTTGCTGATCTGGCAGGGGTCTGATACGCTGATAGCATCATTCTTGCAGTTTCTAAATAGCAACAATTGTGGTCTTGCATTTACTTTTGAGATGATCAATACCAACATTAATTGTTTGTATCTGACATTAATTGGGGAAAATGATGGAAGAGTTGTCACTGAGGTTTACAGAAAACCGATTGATGGAAACACTCTCCTTCACGCAAAAAGTTGCCATCCACGACATGTCCTTTATGCTGTAGCAAAGGGACAATTCATCAGATTGAAACTAAATCGTACATCTGATGAAGCATTTGTGAAAGAGTCCCTGTATTTAAGAAACCGCTTGCTACAGAGAAGTTATTTCCCACATGTAATTTCTAGAGCGGAGAAAGAAACAAAAACGCTGAATAGAAAACATCTATTAGCTGACAGAATGAAACATACTGAAAAACATGACAGAGCTACATTTGTCACCACATATAGTGAAGTGTATTCAGCTATATGTAATATTATAAAAAAAACATTTTAAAATGTTAGCCGCTGATGATGATCCAATTAAATGTGTTAGTAAAGGGGTTAGATGCTCATATAGGAAAACTAAAACCCTAGGCAACCTCCTTACAACCTCACAACTACCTAACACTAACAGAGTTGTGGGATCTTGGCTATCCCATAGAGGTATGTTTAGATGTGGCAGTAACAGGTGCCGCCCTTGTGATTCGGTTTTAATATCTGACACATTCAAATCCGAAACTACAGGTACACAATTCCCAATTCAGTCTTGCCTTAATTGCAATTCTACTTTTGTTATTTACCTGTTAACCTGCACTCGGTGTAAACTTCAATACGTAGGGTTAACTACGCGAGATGTTAGGTCTAGAATATGCGAACATCTATCTACCATTAGTGTTGGTAGTTCAAAGACTGTTTTGGTTAAACATTTTGTTCAGATCCATGAAGGCTCAGATCGTACTCTGAGATGGCCAGCAATTGAGAGAGTATTCTCCCCGAAACGATGGGGTGACAGGACTAAACTTTTCCAAAAAAAGAGAAATGTTCTGGATATTTACTCTCCAGACTAGAGCTCCACTAGGCATTAACTCATAATACAATCTGATCAATTATTGGGAGTGATATCCTTATTCACTCTGATCCTTCTCTACACATACATGTATATATTTTAATGCTCATACTATATATATTTCTGACAATGCATACAAGCGTATCACTGAGAGGTCTCTCTCCTAAAACTCGACTGTTGTGCAATTATGCTGTATACTTAAGCCCCTTTACATATCTTTGCATTCATGCATTCATAAGTATCTACATACACGTATATATACATATACGTTTGTGTACTGGTATGCATTTTCATTCTTCATTTATTTGCGCTATTATAATTGCAGTTTGATTGTATATACTTGAATATCTCTGTATTTATATTTGTCCTCCACAACATTATTTCTTATGCTTAGGAATGTACTCACTGTATCTAAGGGCATTTGTGATGTAAACTTTTTTGCAGGTTTGCAAGGGTTAAATATTGTTACTTATTGGACACTCCCCCTTTTTGTTCTTAACCTATTAAACGTCAGGGTGTTCCCTTTTTAAAGGCTGTAGGTTTCCTATCACCCTTAGCTATGAGTAAGGCTTGTTGAGCCGAAACATGATAGCTGTCATCTAGGGACTGCTGTCCTAC
Organism: Bombina bombina; assembly: GCF_027579735.1. Taxonomy (NCBI): domain Eukaryota; kingdom Metazoa; phylum Chordata; class Amphibia; order Anura; family Bombinatoridae; genus Bombina; species Bombina bombina. Next base: position 592,093,766 of record NC_069505.1, on the reverse strand, counting down.
CTTGATTCTTTGGAGACTGCCTTCGTTTTCCTTTTAAGTTTTGTAACTCAATAAATGGAACTTTTAAACTGTCAGTCTTTGTCAAACTTTTCGTTTTGTAGCACAAGGTACACTTATATACAACTCTTATAGTCAGCTCCCCATCCTGTGCCCCTGTCCTCTATGCAAAGACCCCTGTTTATTAGGTTATATATCTTTTCTGTATTTCTTCTGGTTTTCATTGTGACACAGTAATTCAAAGTGATAGAATACAGGCACATTAACATCTAATTCACACATTGCTGTTGTATTTTATCTGATTCCTTAGCATGTTTTGTTGTTTCACCTTCATAGGCAAGCTCACATGGGCACTTAATGATGTTAACATATTCAGGTTCACATGTATAACAATTATTGATGCAACCTATAACCTATATATTATATATAATATCATAAACTATAATATATATATATATATATATATATATATATATATATGTAAATAAAATATACTTAGAAAAGGGACATTTCATAATGTGGCACTTGGGGGGGGGCACTTCCCTCAAAACATTACCACTGTGTATATATACATTCTAATATAAAATTCACATTCACACAAATTCAAATATTTTATATGTTTAAGTTTCTTTTCTTTCATTTTTCCTTAGACTTGCATGGATGAATATGAGAAATATTTAATTTTGTGTTGTGTGTAGAATTATTCAGGTGATTGATTAACAGACTAGAAAATGAAGCATAATTTTTCATGAATAAAGTTAGGCCAATTTCTTCAGGGCTCTCTGTATGTCTTTACTCCTCAAACCATATATTACTGGGTTCAGCAAGGGGGTAACCACTGTATAGATTAGTGAAAGAAATTTGTTGGTGTCTCCTGATTTTGTTTTTGATGGAACTGTGTAAATAGTGATCATTGTTCCATAATATGCACACACAACAGTCAAGTGCGAGCTGCACGTGGAGAAGACTTTCTGTCGGCCACTGGTGGATGGAATGTTGAGGACAGTGATGAAAATATGAATGTAAGATACAACAATGTAGAAGAGAGGAAAGCATATTACAGGAATAGTAGCTATAAGGTCTTCCAACTTAACAAAGTAAGTTTCTGAGCAGGAAATCTGTAGCAGTGGATCAAGATCGCAGAATAAATGATCAATGGTATTAGTGCCAGCAAATTCTAAAAAGGATATCATAATAACTGGTATTACCGTTGCCATAGATCCCAAAAACCAAGACCAGAAAATAAGGTTCAGACACTGGTTGAAATTCATGATAGAGGCATAGCGTAATGGGTTACATATAGCGAGATAACGATCATAAGACATAACACCAAGTAGAAGACACTCTGTACCTCCACAAACACCGTAAATGTAAAACTGTAAAAGGCAAACACCAAATGATATTGTCTTACCTTTTCTCCATATGACAACGAGCATGTTTGGGACAATGTTTGTGGTCAACATAACATCACATAGACAGAGGTTGCTCAGGAAGTAATACATAGGGAACTTGAGATAAGGACTTACTAAGACAAGGGTGATGATCAGTAGATTACAAGCTACTGTTAAATTGTAAAGAGGAAGAATAATTAGAAAAATACACCATTTAGAAAACTGAGTGTTTGTAAATCCCAAAAGCAGGAATTCTGTGACATCTGATTGGTTATTCTCAGGCATTTTCTAAGCAGAAAAAAATAGAAACAAAATTAAGAGAAAAAATGATCTTTCATAGAAACTTAGAAGTTTGTTATATAAAAATAAAAGACAAAATGGAAAATTGTGATTTTTTTCTTGATTGAAAATATTGATTTTAACCCAAACGTCTAAGATCTGTCTGTTTCCCAGTTTTCTCAGTTAAAAGACACAGTTCTGATATTGTCTCAAGAATGTGGCCCTTAATGAGGAACAAGTCTGCAGTTGCTTCACCTCACCTGCTAAAGAGGTTCCATCTGGCATGCAAGTGCTCAGAAGCGTGCCAGAATTTAATGTGTTTAATATGGGGTTTAAGGTAATACAACAAATCTAATTATATTAGAAAATACCAAATACAACCTCAACTTCGAAAACGTTGGGAGAGTATGGAAAATGCTTAAAACAAACAAAAGGATTCATTTGAAAATTCAATTCACCCTGTACTATATTGAAAACACATTATTAACACATTATTTGTTGTTTTACTTTGTGAATTTAATGTATTTTTTAAAAAATACACTAATTTCAAATCTGATGACTGCAACACACTCCAAAATAGTTGGGACAGTTGACTGTTTACCACTGTGTAACATCACCTTTTCTTTTAATTACACTTATTAACACCTAGATTTAGAGTTTGGCGTTAGCCGTCAAAAGCAGCATTAAGTGGTCCTAACGCTGGTATTTAGAGTCAGGCAGGAAAGGGTCTAACGCTCACTTCCCTACCGCGATTCCAGGCTACCGCAGATCCACTTATGCCAATTGCGTATCCTATCTTTTCAATGGGATCTGCCTAACGCCGGTATTTGGAGTTTTGGGAGAAGTGAGCGGTAGACCCTCTACCGACAAGACTCCTACCACCAAAAAAAGTCAGTAGTTAAGAGCTTTATTGGCTAACGCGTGAATATAAAGCTCTTAACTACTGTGCTCTAAAGTACACTAACACCCATAAACTACCTATGCACCCCTAAACCGAGGCCCCCCACATCGCAGCCACTATAATAATAATTTTTAACCCCTAATCTGCCGACCGGACACCGCCGCCACCTACATTATCCCTATAAACCCCTAATCTGCTGCCCCTAACACCGCTGACCCCTATATTATATTTATTAACCCCTAATCTGCCCCCCCCCCAACGTCGCCGCTACCTTACCTACACTTATTAACCCCTAATCTGCCAACCGGACCTCGCCGCCACTATAATAAATGTATTAACCAATAAACCGCCGCACTCCCGCCTCGCAAACACTATAATAAATAGTATTAACCCCTAATCTGCCCTCCCTAACATCCCCGCCACCTACCTACAATTATTAACCCCTAATCTCCCATCTGCACCGTCGCCGCTACTATAATAAAGTTATTAACCCCCTAAACCTAACTCTAACCCTAACCCTAACACCCCCCTAACATAAATATAATTTAAATTAAACGAAATAATATTCCTAAAATTAACTAAATTAATCCTATTTAAAACAAAATATTTACCTATAAAATAAACCCTAATATAGCTACAATATAAATAATAATTACATTGTAGCTATTTTAGGATTTATATTTATTTTACAGGCAACTTTGTATTTATTTGAACTAGGTACAATAGCTATTAAATAGTTAATAACTATTTAATAGCTACCTAGTTAAAATAATTACAAAATTACCTGTAAAATAAATCCTAACCTAAGTTGCAATTAAACCTAACACTACACTATCATTAAATTAATTAAATAAATTACCTATAATTACCTAAAATAAAATACAATAAAATAAACTATTCTATAATACAAAAACAAACAAACACTAAATTACAAAAAATAAAAGAAGTTTAAACTAATTACACCTAATCTAAGCCCCCTAATAAAATAAAAAAGCCCCCCAAAATAAAAAAAATGCCCTACCCTATTCTAAACTACCAAGTAACCAGCTCTTTTACCAGCCCTTAAAAGGGCTTTTTGCAGGGCATTGCCCCAAAGTAATCAGCTCTTTTACCTATAAAAAAAATACAACCCCCCCAACATTAAAACCCACCACCCACATACCCCTACTCTAACCCACCCAAACCCCCCTTAAAAAACCTAACACTACCCCCTGAAGATCTCCCTACCTTGGGTCGTCTTGACCCAGTCGGGCCGAAGTCTTCATCCGATGGTGCAGAAGAGGACATCCAGACCGGCAGAAGTCTTCATCCTATCCAGGCAGAAGAGGACATCCGGACTGGCAGACATCTTCATCCAAGCGGCATCTTCTATCTTCATCCATCCGACGAGGAGCGGCTCCATCTTCAAGACATCCGGCGCGGAGCATCCTTCCTGGTCGACGGACTAATGACAAATGCCTGGTCCTTTAAATGACGTCATCCAAGATGGCGTCCCTCGAATTCCGATTGGCTGATAGGATTCTACCAGCCAATCGTAATTAAGGTTGAAAAAATCTGATTGGCTGATTCAATCAGCCAATCAGATTGAAGTTGCATTCTATTGGCTATTCCGATCAGCCAATAGAATGCGAGATCAATACGATTGGTTGATTGGATCAGCCAATCGGATTGAACTTCAATCTGATTGGCTGATTGAATCAGCCAATCAGATTTTTTCAACCTTAATTCCGATTGGCTGATAGAATCCTATCAGCCAATCGGAATTCAAGGGACGCCATCTTGGATGACGTCATGTAAAGGACCAGGCATTCGTCGTTAGTCCGTCGGCCAGGAAGGATGCTCCGCGCCGGAGGTCTTGAAGATGGAGCCACTCCTCGTCGGATGGATAAAGATAGAAGATGCCGCTTGGATGAAGATGTCTGCCTGTCCGGATGTCATCTTCTGCCCAGATAGGATGAAGACTTCTTCCGGTCTGGATGTCCTCTTCTGCCCCATCGGATGAAGACTTCGGCCTGGCTGGGTGAAGACGACTCAAAGTAGGGAGATCTTCAGGGGGGTAGTGTTAGGCTTATTTAAGGGGGGTGTGGGTGGGTTAGAGTAGGGGTATGTGGGTGGTAGGTTGTAATGTGGGGGGGTATTGTATTTTTTTTTTACAGGTAAAGGAGCTGATTACCTTTTACGGGCTGGTAAAAGAGCTGATTACTTTGGTAGTTTAGAATAGGGTAGGGATTTTTTTATTTTGGGGGGCTTTTTTATTTTATTAGGGGGCTTAGATTAGGTGTAATTAGTTTAAACTTCTTGTAATTCTTTTTTATTTTTTTTAATTTAGTGTTTGTTTTTTGTATTATAGAATAGTTTATTTGTATTTTATTTTAGGTAATTGTAGGTAATTTATTTAATTAATTGAATGATAGTGTAGTGTTAGGTTTAATTGTAACTTAGGTTAGGATTTATTTTACAGGTAATTTTGAACTTATTTTAACTAGGTAGCTATTAAATAGTTCTTAGCTATTTAATAGCTATTGTACCTAGTTAAAATAAATACAAAGTTGCCTGTAAAATAAATATAAATCCTAAAATAGCTACAATGTAACTATTAGTTATATTGTAGCTATATTAGGGTTTATTTTATAGGTAAGTATTTCATTTTAAATAGGATTAATTTAGTTAATTTTAGGAATATTATTTTGTTTAATTTAAATTATATTTATGTTAGGGGGGTGTTAGGGTTAGAGTTAGGTTTAGGGGTTAATAACTTTATTATAGTAGCAGCGGGCGGGAGATTAGAGGTTAATAAGTGTAGGTAGGTGGCGGCGATGTTAGGGAGGGCAGATTAGGGGTTAATACTATTTATTATAGTGTTTGCGAGGCGGGAGTGAGGCGGTTTAGGGGTTAATACATTATAGTGGCGGCGAGGTCCGGTCGGCAGATTAGGGGTTAATAAGTGTAGGTAAGGTAGCAGCGACGTTGGGGGGGCAGATTAGGGGTAAATAAATATAATATAGGGGTCGGCAGTGTTAGGGGCAGCAGATTAGGGGTTCATAGGTATAATGTAGGTTGCGGCGGTGTCCGGATCGGCAGATTAGGGGTTAATAATATAATGCAGGTGTCAGCGATAGCGGGGGCGGCAGATTAGGGGTTAATAAGTGTAAGATTAGGGGTGTTTAGACTCGGGGTTCATGTTAGGGTGTTAGGTGCAGACTTAGAGAGTTTTCCCCATAGGATACAATGGGGCTGCGTTAGAAGCTGAACGCTGCTTTTTTTCAGGTGTTAGGTTTTTTTTCAGCCCAAACTGTCCCATTGTTTCCTAAGGGGATATCGTGCACGAGCACATTTTTCCAGCTTACCGCTACCGTAAGCAATGCTGGTATTGAGGGTTGAAGTGGAGCTACATTAGGCTCAACGCACCCTTTTTTGAGCCTAACGTAGCCCCTCAGACAACTCTAAATACCAGCGTTGTTGGAAGGGTGCATTGGGAAAAAAAGCAGCGTTAGCTACGCGGGTCTTTACCGACAAAACTCTAAATCTAGCCGTAAGTGTTTAGGCACTGAAGACACCAGTTGGTTAAGTTTAACAAGCAGAATTTCCCCCCATTCATCCATTTTGCACGTCTTTAGCTGCGCAACTGTACAGAGCCTTTTGTTGCCTTATTTTGCGCTTCATAATGTGCCACACTTTCTCAATCTGAGACAGATAAGGACTACAGGCAGGCCATGCTAGCACCCATACTCTTTGCTTATACAACCATGTGCTTGTAATCTGGGTAGAATGTGGTTTGGCAATGTCCTGCTGGAAAATGCAGGGATATCCTTGGAAAAGATGAGGTCTGGATGGCAGCATATGTTGTTCTAAAATGTATACATATCTTTCTGCATTAATGGTGCCCTCACAGATGTACAAGTTACCCATGCCATGGGCACTGACACTCCCCCATACCATCACAGATGCTGGCTTTTAGACCTGACACTGATAACAGATTGGATGGTCCTTTTCCTCTTTGGCCCGTAAAACAGGATGGCTGTTTTTTCAAAAAACTATTAAACTATTTAAAATGTTGACTTGTCGGAACACAAAACAAGATTCCACTGTGCTACTGTCCATCTCAGATGAGACCGAGCCCAGAGAAGTGAGTGGCGCTTCTAGACATTGTTGATGTATGGCTTCTGCTTTGCATAGTAAAGCCTTAACTTGCACCTGTGGATGCAATGCCGAATGGTGTTGACTGACAAAGGTTTACCAAAGTATTCCTGAGCCCATGTCAAGATATCCATTACAGACTCATGATGGTTTTTCAAACAGTGAAGTCTGAGGGATCGGAGATCACGCGCATTCAGAAGTGGTTTTCGGCCTTGCCCTTTATGCACCTAGATTTGACCAGATTCCTTGAATCTTTTAATTATATTGTGCACTGTAGAAGGTAAAATGCCCAAAATCCTATTGAATTGTTTTTGGGGAATGTTGATCTCAAAGTGTTGGCTTATTTGCGGACGCATCTGTTCGCAGATTGGCGAGCCTTGACCCATACTTGCTCTTGAAGGACTAGGCCTTTTTTAGAGGCTCCTTATATACTATAATTACACGATTGCCTCACCTGTTTCACATCACCTTCTTATTTCAACTTGTCACATTGTATTAGTTCTAAATTGCCACTGTCCCAACTTTTTTGGAACGTGTTGCATTCATCAGATTTTAAATGAATGTATATTTTCAAACATACATTAAAGTCACAAAATAAAACATCAAATAATGTGTTAATAATGTGTTTTCAATATAGTACAGGGTGAATTGAATTTTCAAATTACTCATTTTGTTTGTTTTTTTGCATTTTCCATACTGTCCACACTTTTTTGGAATTGGGGTTGTAGTAAAGTATAATTATCCTGAACATGTAATTCCCCATGCATAATTAACAAAAGCATACTAAAAACACAATACAATAACAGTAGATTTTTTTTCGGACAAATTTATTTTCTCTGATTTGCCGACCCCTTGTAATCATGTGACAGCCATCGGCCAGTCACAGACTAGTATATGTATACCCTGTGAACTTGTGCACATGCTCAGTAAATGTAAATATAAAAAGAATGTGCAAAATTTGATAATAGAAGTGAATTGGAAAGTCTCTTAAAACTGCTGCTCTATCTGATTAATAAAAGTTTAATTTTAAATTTAGCGTCCCTTTAAAGGGACATTCAAGTATTTATTTTTATTTATCCATCAGAAATGTTTCAGTACATTGCAAAGTATATGTGGTTAAAAGAATGTATTAAAATAATTTACAATTGTCATTTTATTTAAAAAATATCTATTGTTTTGGAGATCTTTATTGAATCAGTTATCTTTCTAAACTTGCTTTGAAGAATTAGAGAAAAATATAAAGCAAACCTCTGCACATATCAACCAATCGTGCATCATGAAGGAATCTCAGGGTTCTCACTGCGCACACTCCAGCCTCTCTAGGGATAAAAACTCTGTAGTTTTCATATTTAAATTACAGTAAATTCAGGCAAAAAAAAATATAAATGTGCACTGAAAAGTTTTTTTTTAATTATACATAATTAATAATTTTATAGAAAAATATTTTTTGAGTTTAATCCCCCTTAAACCAAAGTTACCTTTAATGTAACGTTTCGGGGTGTTACCCCCTTCGTCAGACAATACACAGGGCCGCCACTAGAAATTTTGGGGCCCCTGACTTAACCATTGATCAGGGCCCCCCTCCTCTGACATGTGCAATTTTTGACCAGGTGACTAAAACGTATTTGCACTTTATTCTTAAGTGTCTTATTAAACTTGGAAATGTTGTAAAGGTAGTAACATACAAACATACAGACACACTCATACACTGAAACACACACACACTCACACATAAGGATTCACATATAGACACTCTAGCAGACACGTAAAGAAACACACTCAGACACAGACACCCAAAAAGACACTCAGCACTTGATTACATTAACCTAACAAGTAATGAGGTAGACTACAGTTTTGTAAAAAAAGGAGATTTAGAAAACAAAATATGGAGTTCTGATTATCTTTTTGTAAAGGAAGATGCCAACTAAATGATGACAACAGCATGCAGTGGCTGAAAGGAAGGGCCCTGAACTGCCTAAACAATAATTTAAAGGTTAAATGGTGGATTGGTGACTTCCGTAAAGGTCTCATTAGTCTCAAAGTCTGTAGAAAGATGTGAATAATCAGTAGTAAGGTCAAAATGTCCTAAAAAGGAACAGAAAATAGACACACACATACAAACTCAAACTTGCACATACACCCAAGGAAACACCGACAGAGACAGCCTCAGAGGACATACACACACACAGAGACATCCACAGAAAACACACAAAGACATACACACACATAGAGACAACCACATAAAACACAGAAAGACATACATAGACACACTCTCACTGAGACATCCACAGAAAACACACAAAGACATACACACACCCTCACAGAGACACCCACAGAAAACACACACCCTCACAGAGACATCCACAGAAAACACAGACATACATACATACACACACACCCTCACAGAGACATCCACAGAAAACATACATACACGCACCCTCGCAGAGACACCCATAGAAAAAGCTCAAAGGCATATGCACACACCCTTACAGACATCCACAGAAAATGCACAAAGACATACACACCCACACTCATAGAGACTCAAACCAAAGCACAAATACATAAACACAGACACCCACAGAAACACTCATTGGAGGAAACATTTATGCACCTTGCATCCCCTAAATCAACAGTGCGTGACATGCATGATAAAAAAAATTGCAGAAATTAAGATAACACTTTTTAAAGAATCATATTTGTAAATGTGTAAACAAAAATAATTCTGTGAATTCAAAATTGTACATTAATGATCTGGGTAGATGGCTAGATGAAGAAAAGTACTTTAAAAAGGTTGACATATGTTTTTTTTGTTTTTTCCCCATTTTCCCCAACCAAGAGCACCACTTCAAATATAGTGTACAAATGTTCCCATCTGTCAGCTGTACTTATGTATTTTGAAAATGCTGTACTCTATATGGTCTTGGTGGAACCATAAGCTGTGGTACTCATACCATTAGATCTGGTTAAATGCAGGATTTAGGCTTGTTGGTATGTATTTCAAAATGAAGTCAGCTGTAGTGTAAACTGAACAGTGTTAAGTTAACCTGTCTCATTTCAAACACTGAGCAATCTTAGTCTGAGAGTAACATTTTATGCAGATGTAAAAATCTTAGATAAAATGCCTCCTTGAATCTGGAAAGTCCTTGCATAAAGGGGCAGTAAACTGGAATGTAATGAAAATATATATATAGTAATAAAAAAACTAATATCTGCCAAAAGGGCTCCTACCATTTGTGTATTGAGGAGGAAACATTTCTACATGGCTTTAAATATAGAATTTCTACAGCATTGTCAAATAATCATAAATACACTGCTACATATTGCTAAAAAATTGTGTTTTTATGGATCCCTGGGCCCACCATACTACCACACTGAAGTTACAATCCGAAATTGCACAAAGAAATAAAAAAGATTTGCTTTGCTGAAAGTGATCTGCTGTCTGACTCAGGCACACACTGTACAAACAAAGTGCCTAATCTGTCTCACACTGTGCATAGTGGTTTAGTGCACACTCAAAAATCCTCTCAAATACTAATACTTTACTCCTTGTAATAACATTTCCCATGCTCAATTAGCACTCTGCTGTAGTACCCACTGGTGGCTGCCAAAATGTAAAAAAAAAAAAAAAAAAAAAAAATTTTTTTTTTTAGTTCTTGCCTCATGGCCCCCCCCCCCCTGGCCCATTGGGCCCCTGACAGGAGTCACCCCTGTCACCCCCTGATGGCGGCCCTGACAATACAAAATAACACTGTCTGTCTGACGAAGGGGGTAACACCCGAAACGTTACATTAAAGGTAACTTTGGAAATGCTGGCGAGTGCATCCCAATTCTTTACTACTATTAATACCATGGAAGCACCCTGGGTGGATGAAATGTTAACCGTGAGTGCTGGCCTGCCTGCTGTATGAATAGGGGTAATTTTATGAATGGCCCAGACTTACCTAGCTCCTAGATGTTTGAGCTGGCTCATTTGTCAAGCACTGGTTAATGGTGTTTGGGATACACGTTTGCAGTTTAGAAGCTGTGTGTGTGCATGACTAAGGTCATATGTATGTGTGTCTGTAGGGTACTTAGAGGTTTACAAAATAAAAGCGGAACGTTATTCTTACTCCAACAACTCAGGTTTTTTGCTGGTACATAATATATACACAGTGTCAGTGTAATAATATCTCTTTAGTAAAATATTCATGCAATTAACATGTCTAATTACAATTTATTACCTTTTTATTGTATTGCAAAACCCACATGCTCTAGACATGTCTGGTCTGCTAGTAATATCTGTCTGTATTGCCTATTACCCAAATGAAAGTTAAGCGAAAAGGGGTTTATCATGAGTCTTTGTGCATATCGGGTTTATCGCTCGTATTACAAGTTGAAAGTAAACGTGATCGCTTGAGCGTAATTGAAGTTAACGCGGGTTCCACGAAACAAAAAAGTGTCACAAAGCACATCAAAAATACATTACAAAGTACAGTCACACTCATAATAACACCATCTAATAATTATTATTATTTTTTTAAAGGCAGGCAAAGGGCTTTAGCATTAAGATGCATACATACACATGTCTAAATATGTATATGTATGTATGTCTGTCTATATACATATATATCTATATATATGTTTGTATGTATGTACATTTGTATTTATATGTGTGTATATATGTATTTATGTGTGTATATATGTATTTATATGTGTGTGTATATGTATTTATATGTGTGTATATATGTATTTATATTTGTGTATATATGTATTTATATGTGTGTGTATATGTATTTATATGTGTGTATATGTATTTATATGTGTGTATATATGTATTTATATGTGTGTGTATATGTATTTATATGTGTGTATATATGTATTTATATGTGTGTGTATATGTATTTATATGTGTGTATATATGTATTTATATGTGTGTATATATGTATTTATATGTGTGTGTATATGTATTTATATGTGTGTGTATATGTATTTATATGTGTGTATATATGTATTTATATGTGTGTGTATATGTATTTATATGTGTGTGTATATATGTATTTATATGTGTGTATATATGTATTTATATGTGTGTATATATGTATTTATATGTGTGTATATATGCATTTATGTGTGTATATATGTATTTATATGTGTGTATATAAGTATTTACAGACACATATACAGGTACATATATAAAAACATAAATACATTTGTATACATATATAGACATATATAAATAAGCGCACTGGAGTAATTTCCAGTCAAGTAGATGAAAACATGAAATAGCATATTTATGCAATATTCATATTTAATAAAGTGTTATACTGTGTATTTACTGTAAATATTTTACATTCCAATGTTCTGCACATAGCAGAATATTCTTAAGTATTTGTAAATACATATTCTTATATATACCTGTATATATCATACATATATAGGTATAGATATATCTTGTACCAAAATACCATCATATATATGTAGAAATATGTATTTATGAATAAATAGAACATATTCTTCTAGGTGAAGAACATTGGAATGTGAAATATTAATATTTCCTTGTCGGTTAGCACACTTAAAAATATGTGATCGGGTTTGCGCACGAGTAGGGTGTTAGGTTTTTTCGCCCCACTTTTTTACTCCATGGGGCACATTTATCAAGCTCCGTATGGAGATTCATGCCTCTTATTTCCGGTGAGCCTAAAGACCTCTGCTCCATAACTTGTCTGCCTGCTCTGAGGCCGCGGACAGAAATCAACCCGAACGAATACGATCGGGTTGATTGACACTCCCTGTAGCGTCCTATTGGCCGCGAATCTGCAGGGGGCGTCAATGCACCAGCAGTTCACAAGAACTGCTGGTGCAATGATAAATGCCGACAGCGTATGCACATTGATAAATATGCCCCCATACGTTAACATGTGAGCGATATTCTATGTTAGGCTTTCTGTGCGCATGAGGTTAGCGCTCGTGCTAAAAACAAGTGTTACTTGACGCATGCAAAAAGCTTACTTCTAGCTTCCCACTTGTAATCTGGCGCTTGGTAAGCTATTCTTTGTGTGCCAAGTCTTTAAAATGTCTATATTAAAGGCAATCTTTTCTGAGCTCCACACTTTCATCTGTCACTGTAAAAGGAAAACAGGTTTGGACTGGGACTTTCAAAAATTAAAGGACCCTATAGTGACTTTTAGCCATTACATATTGAAACAATAATTGACTGAGTCATTTTTATCTTAATTTTGGCTTTAAAATAAATATGAATGCCCCATGCCATACACATTTCTGTGCCTAGTATGTATGTGAATCATAATGTTTACAAATAAAGATCCCGACCAGCTGCCACCAGCACTCACATCGCTCCGCAATGGCTGTCACTCTTTGGAATTTTGAAATGTTGAGAGGTAAGAATTAGACCTTGCATTGTAACATTCTACATAGATCAGACTCTGTATTGTACAGTGTCAGTGAGATCAGACCCTGTATTGTACAGTGTGAGGGGATATCAGACCATGTATTGTACAGTGAGGAGGAGATCAGACCCTGTATTGTGCAGTGTGGAGGACATCAGACCCTGTATTGTACAGTGTGGAGAAGGTGAGAACCCATATTATAGAATGTAAAGAAGTACAAACCCTGTATTGTACAGATCAGACCCTGTATTATTAAAAGTGGAAGAGATCAACCTTGGTATAATACAGTATGAGATATACATTTTTGGAAATACAAAACTAATAATATGAATGTACCTACCATAATCATGGCTTTAAGCAGCTGTTTCTATTGTTTGTTTTCCAAAAATCCTGGTTGCTTGTGTCCCTTAATCTGCAGTGTATATATTGTCATGTCATATAAGGATGACTTGATGAATACTTCTAACACTAGAAACCTGTAACAATTTCCCAGGCATATTTTATAGGTGACAAATAAAGAGATCTGTCTCAGTAGGTTACTAGAATTGGCCATTAGAGAAATACTCTATAAGGACAAACTGCTAATTACAAACTAACAGCAAATTAAATATATACAAATTCCCATATCCAATTACTAGAGTTTGTCTTACAAAAACAATAACTGAATATTTGTATAGCCAAAATGTCATTATGATGCCAGATAGCAAAAATTAAAGGCCCATAATAGTCAAAAAAATACATAATAATGTTTAAAACTATCGACCATGCACTACTGTGTGTTCAACTCCTGCAAAGGGTTTAAACACACAGTAGAAGCCACACACTAGTCCCACGGAACACTGCTGGTCTCGAGCAGAAACCAATGCTGATCCAATCATCAATGATTGTCACACAATGCAGCTGTGTAACTAGCTCTGCTGATTGGATCATCGTCAATTTCCGCTTGGGACCAGAGGGGGAGGGAGGGTCGGGTCCCTACACTACATCAACAAAGGATGTCAGGGGAGAAAGAAGGATGGGTTCCCTAAGCTACAGTAAAAATAACTGTTGGAGGAGGAGCTGGAACCCTACACTACAGAAATAGAGAGATATCTTAGAGGGGGATGTAGGGAGGGGGTCCTATACTACAAAATATAAGTATTTATAGCAATAAATATTAAAAATACTTTTAAAAAATACTATAATTTGCTACTGACATGCTGGCTGCCAGTAACAAAGATGGCAAAAACAGGGGGAGGGTTAAAGAGCTCTTTGTGGGGGGATCAGGGAGGTCGGAGGGTGAGGAATGATCCCTACACTGCAGAAAATAAAAATAAATAAATACATAAATATTAAAAAAAAGCCTTAAACTGCGTATTGGCACCTAAGATGTTGGTGACCAGTGGGGGGGAGAGAACATAGCTGTTTTGAATGGGTCATGTAGGGATCAGGTGGTGAGAAGTGTCAGGTGGGAAGGTCCTACACTACAGCAAATATTAACCTTACAAGCTAACTGATTAATAGGGATGGGCGAATTTTCCCCCACATTTGAATGATTTTTCTTTCATGTAATTAACAAGAGTCCATGAGCTAGTGACGTATGGGATATACATTCCTACCAGGAGGGGCAAAGTTTCCCAAACCTTAAAATGCCTATAAATACACCCCTCACCACACCCACAAATCAGTTTTACAAACTTTGCCTCCAAGGGAAGTAAGTTTGTGCTAGATTCTACGTTGATATGCGCTCCACAGCAAGTTGGAGCCCGGTTTTCCTCTCAGCGTGCAGTGAATGTCAGAGGGATGTGAAGAGAGTATTGCCTATTGGATGCAGTGATCTCCTTCTACGGGGTCTATTTCATAAGGTTCTCTGTTATCGGTCGTAGAGATTCATCTCTTACCTCCCTTTTCAGATCGACGATATACTCTTATATTTACCATTACCTCTACTGATTCTCGTTTCAGTACTGGTTTGGCTTTCTACAAACATGTAGATGAGTGTCCTGGGGTAAGTAAGTCTTATTTTTTGTGACACTCCTAGCTATGGTTGGGCACTTTTATATAAAGTTCTAAATATATGTATTCAAACATTTATTTGCCTTGACTCAGAATGTTCAACTTTCCTTATTTTCAGACAGTCAGTTTCATATTTGGGATTATGCATTGAATTATCATATTTTTCTTACCTCAAAAATTTGACTTTTTTCCCTGTGGGCTGTTAGGCTCGCGGGGGCTGAAAATGCTTCATTTTATTGCGTCATTCTTGGCGCGGACTTTTTTGGCGCAAAAAATTCTTTTCCGTTTCCGGCGTCATACGTGTCGCCGGAAGTTGCGTCATTTTTTGACGTTATTTTGCGCCAAAAATGTCGGCGTTCCGGATGTGGCGTCATTTTTGGCGCCAAAAGCATTTAGGCGCCAAATAATGTGGGCGTCTTATTTGGCGCTAAAAAATATGGGCGTCGCTTTTGTCTCCACATTATTTCAGTCTCATTTTTTATTTGCTTCTGGTTGCTAGAAGCTTGATATTTGGCATTTTTTCCCATTCCTGAAACTGTCTTATAAGGAATTTGATCTATTTTGCTTTATATGTTGTTTTTTCTCTTACATATTGCAAGATGTCTCACGTTGCATCTGAGCCAGAAGATACTACAGGAAAACCACTGCCTGCTGGATCTACCAAAGCTAAGTGTATCTGCTGTAAACTTTTGGTAGCTATTCCTCCAGCTGTTGTTTGTAATAATTGTCATGACAAACTTGTTAAAGCAGATAATATTTCCTTTAGTGATGTACCATTGCCTGTTGCAGTTCCCTCAACATCTAAGGTGCAGAATGTTCCTGATAACATAAGAGATTTTGTTTCTGAATCCATAAAGAAGGCTTTGTCTGTTATTTCTCCTTCTAGTAAACGTAAAAAGTCTTTTAAATCTTCTCTCTCTACAGATGAATTTTTAAATGAACACCATCATTCTGATTCTTTGGACTCTTCTGGTTCAGAGGATTTTATCTCAGAGATTGATGCTGATAAATCTTCATATTTATTTAAGATGGAATTTATTCGCTCTTTACTTAAAGAAGTACTAATTGCTTTAGAAATAGAGGATTCTAGTCCTCTTGATACTAATTCTATACGTTTGGATAAGGTTTTTAAAGCTCCTGCGGTTATTCCAGAAGTCTTTCCTGTTCCTAATGCTATTTCTGCAGTAATTTCCAAGGAATGGGATAAATTGGGTAATTCATTTACTCCTTCTAAACGTTTTAAGCAATTATATCCTGTTCCGCCTGACAGGTTAGAATTTTGGGACAAAATCCCTAAAGTTGATGGGGCTATTTCTACCCTTGCTAAACGTACTACCATTCCTACGTCAGATGGTACCTCGTTTAAGGATCCTTTAGATAGAAAAATTGAATCTTTTCTAAGAAAAGCTTATCTATGTTCAGGTAATCTTCTTAGACCTGCTATATCATTGGCTGATGTTGCTGCAGCTTCAACTTTTTGGTTGGAAACTCTAGCGCAACAAGTAACAAATCGTGATTCTCATGATATTATTATTCTTCTCCAGCATGCTAATAATTTTATCTGTGATGCCATTTTTGATATTATTAGAGTTGATGTTAGGTTTATGTCTCTGGCTATCTTAGCCAGAAGAGCTTTATGGCTTAAGACCTGGAATGCTGATATGGCTTCTAAATCAACTCTACTTTCCATTTCTTTCCAGGGAAACAAATTATTTGGTTCTCAGTTGGATTCTATTATTTCAACTGTTACTGGTGGGAAAGGAACTTTTTTACCACAGGATAAAAAATCTAAAGGTAAAAACAGGGCTAACAATCGTTTTCGTTCCTTTCGTTTCAACAAAGAACAAAAGCCTGATCCTTCGTCCTCAGGAGCAGTTTCAGTTTGGAAACCATCTCCAGTCTGGAATAAATCCAAGCCTGCTAGAAAGGCAAAGCCTGCTTCTAAGTTCACATGAAGGTACGGCCCTCATTCCAGTTCAGCTGGTAGGGGGCAGGTTACGTTTTTTCAAAGAAATTTGGATCAATTCTGTTCACAATCTTTGGATTCAGAACATTGTTTCAGAAGGGTACAGAATTGGTTTCAAGATGAGACCTCCTGCAAAGAGATTTTTTCTTTCCCGTGTCCCAGTAAATCCAGTGAAAGCTCAAGCATTTCTGAATTGTGTTTCAGATCTAGAGTTGGCTGGAGTAATTATGCCAGTTCCAGTTCTGGAACAGGGGATGGGGTTTTATTCAAATCTCTTCATTGTACCAAAGAAGGAGAATTCCTTCAGACCAGTTCTGGATCTAAAATTATTGAATCGTTATGTAAGGATACCAACGTTCAAGATGGTAACTGTAAGGACTATATTGCTTTTTGTTCAGCAAGGGAATTATATGTCCACAATAGATTTACAGGATGCATATCTGCATATTCCGATTCATCCAGATCATTATCAGTTCCTGAGATTCTCTTTTCTAGACAAGCATTACCAATTTGTGGCTCTACCGTTTGGCCTTGCTACAGCTCCAAGAATTTTCACAAAGATTCTCGGTGCCCTTCTGTCTGTAATCAGAGAACAGGGTATTGTGGTATTTCCTTATTTGGACGATATCTTGGTACTTGCTCAGTCTTTACATTTAGCAGAGTCTCATACGAATCGACTTGTGTTGTTTCTTCAAGATCATGGTTGGAGGATCAATTTACCAAAAAGTTCTTTGATTCCTCAAACAAGGGTAACCTTTCTGGGTTTCCAGATAGATTCAGTGTCCATGACTCTGTCTTTAACAGACAAGAGACGTCTAAAATTGATTACAGCTTGTCGAAACCTTCAGTCTCAATCATTCCCTTCGGTAGCCTTATGCATGGAAATTCTAGGTCTTATGACTGCTGCATCGGACGCGATCCCCTTTGCTCGTTTTCACATGCGACCTCTTCAGCTCTGTATGCTGAACCAATGGTGCAGGGATTACACGAAGATATATCAATTAATATCTTTAAAACCGATTGTTCGACACTCTCTAACGTGGTGGACAGATCACCATCGTTTAGTTCAGGGGGCTTCTTTTGTTCTTCCGACCTGGACTGTAATTTCAACAGATGCAAGTCTCACAGGTTGGGGAGCTGTGTGGGGATCTCTGACGGCACAAGGAGTTTGGGAATCTCAGGAGGTGAGATTACCGATCAATATCTTGGAACTCCGTGCAATTTTCAGAGCTCTTCAGTTTTGGCCTCTTCTGAAGAGAGAATCGTTCATTTGTTTTCAGACAGACAATGTCACAACTGTGGCATACATCAATCATCAAGGAGGGACTCACAGTCCTCTGGCTATGAAAGAAGTATCTCGAATTTTGGTTTGGGCGGAATCCAGCTCCTGTCTAATCTCTGCGGTTCATATCCCAGGTGTAGACAATTGGGAAGCGGATTATCTCAGTCGCCAAACGTTGCATCCGGGCGAATGGTCTCTTCACCCAGAGGTATTTCTTCAGATTGTTCAAATGTGGGGGCTCCCAGAGATAGATCTGATGGCCTCTCATCTAAACAAGAAACTTCCCAGGTATCTGTCCAGATCCCGGGATCCTCAGGCGGAGGCAGTGGATGCATTATCACTTCCTTGGAAGTATCATCCTGCCTATATCTTTCCGCCTCTAGTTCTTCTTCCAAGAGTAATCTCCAAGATTCTGAGGGAATGCTCGTTTGTTCTGCTAATAGCTCCGGCATGGCCTCACAGGTTTTGGTATGCGGATCTTGTCCGGATGGCATCTTGCCAACCATGGACTCTTCCGTTAAGACCAGACCTTCTGTCGCAAGGTCCTTTTTTCCATCCAGATCTGAAATCCTTAAATTTAAAGGTATGGAGATTGAACGCTTGATTCTTGGTCAAAGAGGTTTCTCTGACTCCGTGATTAATACTATGTTACAGGCTCGTAAATCTGTATCTCGAGAGATATATTATAGAGTCTGGAAGACTTATATTTCTTGGTGTCTTTCTCATCATTTTTCTTGGCATTCTTTTAGAATACCGAGAATTTTACAGTTTCTTCAGGATGGTTTAGATAAGGGTTTGTCCGCAAGTTCTTTGAAAGGACAAATCTCCGCTCTTTCTGTTCTTTTTCACAGAAAGCTTGCTATTCTTCCTGATATTCATTGTTTTGTACAAGCTTTGGTTCGTATAAAACCTGTCATTAAGTCAATTTCTCCTCCTTGGAGTTTGAATTTGGTTCTGGGAGCTCTTCAAGCTCCTCCGTTTGAACCTATGCATTCATTGGACATTAAATTACTTTCTTGGAAAGTTTTGTTCCTTTTGGCCATCTCTTCTGCTAGAAGAGTTTCTGAATTATCTGCTCTTTCTTGTGAGTCTCCTTTTCTGATTTTTCATCAGGATAAGGCGGTGTTGCGAACTTCTTTTGAATTTTTACCTAAAGTTGTGAATTCCAACAACATTAGTAGAGAAATTGTGGTTCCTTCATTATGTCCTAATCCTAAGAATTCTAAGGAGAAATCGTTGCATTCTTTGGATGTTGTTAGAGCTTTGAAATATTATGTTGAAGCTACGAAATCTTTCCGTAAGACTTCTAGTCTATTTGTTATCTTTTCCGGTTCTAGGAAAGGCCAGAAAGCTTCTGCCATTTCTTTGGCATCTTGGTTGAAATCTTTAATTCATCTTGCCTATGTTGAGTCGGGTAAAATTCCGCCTCAGAGAATTACAGCTCATTCTACTAGGTCAGTATCTACTTCCTGGGCGTTTAGGAATGAAGCTTCAGTTGACCAGATCTGCAAAGCAGCAACTTGGTCCTCTTTGCATACTTTTACTAAATTCTACCATTTTGATGTCTTTTCTTCTTCTGAAGCAGTTTTTGGTAGAAAAGTTCTTCAGGCAGCGGTTTCAGTTTGAATCTTCTGCTTATGTTTTTTGTTAAACTTTATTTTTGGGTGTGGATTATTTTCAGCAGGAATTGGCTGTCTTTATTTTATCCCTCCCTCTCTAGTGACTCTTGTGTGGAAAGATCCACATCTTGGGTAGTCATTATCCCATACGTCACTAGCTCATGGACTCTTGTTAATTACATGAAAGAAAACATAATTTATGTAAGAACTTACCTGATAAATTCATTTCTTTCATATTAACAAGAGTCCATGAGGCCCACCCTTTTTTGTGGTGGTTATGATTTTTTTGTATAAAGCACAATTATTCCAATTCCTTATTTTATATGCTTCGCACTTTTTTTCTTATCACCCCACTTCTTGGCTATTCGTTAAACTGATTTGTGGGTGTGGTGAGGGGTGTATTTATAGGCATTTTAAGGTTTGGGAAACTTTGCCCCTCCTGGTAGGAATGTATATCCCATACGTCACTAGCTCATGGACTCTTGTTAATATGAAAGAAATGAATTTATCAGGTAAGTTCTTACATAAATTATGTTTTTTTATACATTAGTCCATTCTAATTGAACTTCGAATGTTTATCAAACATTCTAACATTCTAATTTCAAATATTGGTATTTGAATTTTAATTAACATTCGGTAATATTCGCTTGAATATTCAAATTTTATGTTTATTTTCAAATATAAAACTAAATTAAAAAAGTTAAAGGGAGACTGAACCCAAAAAATTTCTTTTGTGATTCAGATAGATCATGAAATTTTAAGCAACTTTCTAATTTACTCCTATTATCAAATTTTCTTCATTCTTTTGGTATCTTTATTTGAAATTGAAAAATGTAAGTTTAGATGCCGGCCCATAATAACCTGGGTTGTTCTTGCTGATTGGTGGATAAATTCATCCACTAATACAAAAGTGCTGTCCAGGGTTCTGAACCAAAAAAAACAGCTTAGATGCATTATTTTTCAAATAAAGATAGCAAGAGAACGAAGAAAAATTGATAATAGGAGTAAATTAGAAAGTTGCTTAAAATTGCATGCTCTATCTGAATCACAAAAGAAAAAAAATTGGGTTCCGTGTCCCTTTAATTCGAAATAATGCAAATCCATTTCGATTTAGAATGTTCATAATACAACCCCAATTCCAAAAAAGTTGGGACAGTATGGAAAATGCAAAAACAAAATACAAAAAAAAACCATAATTTATGTAAGAACTTACCTGATAAATTCATTTCTTTCATATTAGCAAGAGTCCATGAGCTAGTGACGTATGGGATATACAATCCTACCAGGAGGGGCAAAGTTTCCCAAACCTCAAAATGCCTATAAATACACCCCTCATCACACCCACAATTCAGTTTAATGAATAGCCAAGTAGTGGGGTGATAAAGAAAGGAGTAAAAAGCATCAACAAAGGAATTTGGAAATAATTGTGCTTTATACAAAAAAATCATAACCACCATAAAAAGGGTGGGCCTCATGGACTCTTGCCAATATGAAAGAAATGAAGTTATCAGGTAAGTTCTTTCATAAATTATGTTTTCTTTCATGTAATTGGCAAGAGTCCATGAGCTAGTGACATATGGGATAGCAATACCCAAGATGTGGAACTCCACGCAAGAGTCACTAGAGAGGGAGGGATAAAATAAAAACAGCCATTTTCCGCTGAAAAATTAATCCACAACCCAAAATATAAGTTTATTCTCATGAATGAAAAGAAAAAAATTAAAACATAAGCAGAGGAATCAAACTGAAACAGCTGCCTGAAAAACTTTTCTACCAAAAACTGCTTCCGAAGAAGCAAAGACATCAAAACGGTATAATTTAGTAAATATATGCAAAGAAAACCAGGTTGCGAATGAGCTGTAATTCTCTGAGGCGGGGCTTAACCCGACCCCAAATAAGCTGAATGAAACCAAAGCTTTAAGCATGAAGCCAAGGAAACGGCAGAAGCCTTCTGACCTTTCCTAGAACCAGAAAAGATAACAAATAGACTAGAAGTCTTCCTGAAATATTTAGTAGCTTCAACATAATATTTCAAACTCTTACCACATCCAAAGAATGCAAGGGTCTCTCCAAAGAATTCTTAGGATTAGGACACAAGGAAAGGACAACAATTTCACTATTAATGTTGTTAGAATTCACAACCTTAGGTAAGAATTTAAAACCACCTAATCCTGATGAAAAATCAGAAAAGGAGAATCACAAGAAAGAGAAGATAAATCAGAAACTCTTCTAGCAGAAGAGATAGCCAAAAGGATCAACACTTTCCAAGAAAGCAGTTTAATGTCCAAAGAATGCATAGGCACAAATGAAGGCGCCTGTAAAGCCTTCAAAACCAAATTAAGACTCCAAGGAGGAGAGAATGAATTAATGACAGGCTTGATACAAACCAAAGCCTGAACAAAACAGTGAATATCAGGAAGCTTAGCAATCTTTCTGTGAAATAAGACAGAAAGAGCAGAGATTTGTCCCTTCAAGGAACTTGCAGACAAAACCTTATCCAAACCATCCTGAAGAAACTGCAGAATTCTAGGAATTCTAAAATAATGTGAAACGAATTTATGAGAAGAACACCATGAATATAAGTCTTCCAAATTCGATAATAAATCTACCTAGAAACAGATTTATGAGCCTGTAACATAGTATTAATCACTGAGTCAGAGAAACCTCTATGACTAAGCACTAGGCGTTCAATTTCCATACCTTCAAATTTAATGATTTGAAATCCTGATGGAAGAGGCCAAGGTTGGCAACTGGACATCCGAACAAGATCCGCATACCAAAACCTGTGAGGCCATGCTGGAGCTACCAGCAATACAAATGACTGTTCCATGATGATTTTGGATATCACTCTTGGAAGAAGAACTAGAGGCAGAAAAATATAAGCAGGCTGGCAACACCAAGGAAGTGTCAATGCATCCACTGCTTCCGCCTAAAGAACCCTGGACCTGGACAGGTACCTGGGAAGTTTCTTGTTTACATGAGAAACCATCAGATCTATTTCTGAAAGACCCCACATCTGAACAATCTGAGAAAACACATCTGGATGGAGAGACACTCCCTCGGATGTAAAGTCTGACAGCTGAGACAATCCGCTTCCCAATTGTCTACACCTGGGACATGTACCACAGAAATTAGACAAGAGCTGGATTCCGCCCAAGAAAGTATTCAAGATACTTCCTTCATAGCTAGGGGACTCCGCTCCCCCCTCCTGTGAATTTTGCTTTTGTGCTGTGCTCTGTTGTCTTGCGCTGCACACGTTTTTTGTTTTTAAATGTCTGAATAAAGATTGGAATTTTATCCTACTGTTTTGGAGTGCTGCTTCCTTCCGATTTATCCCCAAATAGCTCCCCAACCTGAAAAGACTTGCATCTGTTGTGATCACAGTCCAGGTTGGACGAACCAATGAGGCCCCTAGAACTATACGATGGTGATCTAACCACCAAGTCAGAGATAATCAAATATTGGGATTTAAGGATATTAATTGTGATATCTTTGTATAATCCCAGCACTATTGATTCAGCATACAAAGCTGGAGAGGTCTCACATGAAAACGAGCAAAGGGAAGTGTCACGGATATCAGACGGCTAAGGCTACCCCCCACCCCTCTACAACCTCACCCCTGTTGTTTCTCAGTGGTTTTTGGGCTCCTCAGAGTAACCACCATCTCTGGAGACTGTTTGTTTGCTCTGTGTTGGCTTGTTTTTGTGTTCAGAGAAGACTTAGTTTATGACCAGGAAAACCCTCCTAGGCTAGCCAGGCTCCTGGAACTCCAGGTCGGCCGCCTCACAACGGATACCCGCCTAACCCCTCTCAGGCTGGCCAGGCTCCTGGAACTCACGGTCGGCCACAGGACAGCAGAACACCCGCAAACTTTAACCCAGGTCGCTCCAGCAACCATGTGCCCCAGAGCTCCGCTCTTTTGGGGATTAGTATAAAATCCTGTGTAACCTGAATGCTAGTGTGTCTAGTTATTTGGGTGAGCTCCAGCTAAAATCACTATCCTGAGCTACATAGCAGCCTGTTCCAGGTAGAGGAAGGACACGCTGGAAGAGCTACCTAGTCTGGGTAGCTGGAGTCTGCCACAGGGTGGGACCCTGAGTACTGGTGCTGTCAGGCATCAGGGGTGGCTACAGGCTGTGGTCACTTGCCAGCTACATAGCTGCAGTCAGCAGGGAGGAAGCAGGACCCCTTTTGGCGGAGCTACCCAGTCGGGGTAGCTGGGGGTATCCGTCATATTGGCTGGCAGCGGTGGGATCTGCTTCTTTTACAAGGTTCCTGCTGACAGAGGAGACGTACCACAGTAGCCGGTAAATATGGAGGCAGAGTTCCTAGGGAGAGTACAAAAGATGATGACCGGAACAAAGGATCCTTGTTCGGAACAGGACATTCTGACATGGAGGAACCTTGACTTCCGAGACCTTTGGTGGGAGGCTCTGCAACAGGAGCAGGAAAATGGAAAGGTCCTCCCCACGAATGACATGATATTCTGGGTACAGTGGACCGTGAGACTGCCTTTCCTGGGAGAACAGCCAAAGAAGGAATGGCTAGCTGTTCTACATAGACTGATCCAGCAAGAGATGTGGGTGGAGGACGGCTATCAAGCCCTCAATGGTTTACTATGCAAGTGCAGCCATGGCTGGAGGAAGGATCCAAGAGAAAAGAAGAATTTGCCAGGCACCTTCAATAACTTTAAAAATTAGTAAACTTTATTGAATCAAAGTTAAAACATGGTGAGAGAGGGGATAAGATACCCCTAAAGTTAAACAGACTGACATGTTTCAGCACAAAACGCCGTAATCATAGTCTCTAAAAACTTCTAAAAGCAAACCGCCTTATCAATCCAGTGCTCACATATTATTGGTGGGTTACTAATAAAAATTTAAAGGCACACAGTGGATGGAGCATTGTTAGACAACTTTAAGTTAGTAGATATACTACATAAACATAGATATATATGCATGCAATTTAACCTGCTAGCTTAATCAAAAAACATCATTCACTTATGAAATTCAAACATTTGGTAAACAATAAATATACATTTATATTAGTAGGATTCACATAAGTCTGTCTAGACCTCTTATAAAAGAGTCATAGATAATCTGATCCCTAAGAATGATTAGACTCCAAGTATCAAATAGCCTACCATTTAAAGGAGATGGTGTCTATATCCCAAAATTTGGGAGAGGATACATATGTATCCGAACCTTAAAATGCAAACCATGCACCTTAAATAGTTAGCTCTAAGCTACTGGATTACATTGTAGAATAAGAGACACTCTGTGGGGCATATTCTAGTAACCACAAAATACGTACCACAAAGGACACAAGATTAGTTTATATCCATTATATGTATGTTATACATTTGTTGTTACACATTTACAAAAAACTTTTTTATTTGATTTGATTTATTAAATTGATCATCCCTATTCTGGTACCCCTTAGTCTCCTGATCCTTGTGTGCAAATTTAAATCTAAATTTAATATGCAGTTATATTAAAGGTAACTAGGATCTAATTCCAATGATTAATAAAATCATATTCGGAATTTAGGCCCAAAGGTCTTTTTGTTTGGAGCCTAAAAATCCAATACATTTCCTGTCTGGACAAGATCTTAAATAAGTCCCCCCCTCTCTTTTGAGGTTGAACCTTTTCTACAATCGTCCATTTCAACGAACGACAATCTTTGTCGTGTCGCTGGACGAAATGGGACAACAGGGGTGTGCTGCTTTTACCCACCCGTATGGTCGACAGGTGTTCTCTAATTCTAGATCTGACATCCCTGGTGGTCAAACCTATGTATTGTAGTTCACACGTTGAGCACCAGAGTAGATATATACAATTAGAAGACCTGCAATGGAAGAAGGATCCCCCACAGAGGGCTTTGGCTTCGGCGGCCCTGGATTGTTGTTTACAAAAAGGACAGAGGACCCACAGTTTGGGAGCGAGACAGACAAGGGTCTGGAGGATATCTCTGGGCTCCAAGAGGAATTGCTGGATCTCTTGGAGGAGACCTGGCTGCTGGACGATCTGAATTTTATAATTGACCAGGAAGAGGCACTGGTCAAGGAATACAAGAGGATATCGCTAAGCAGTGTGCCAGGGGCATACAGATCTGGGGTGCAGCCCTCTGGGATTCATGGAACTCGACTGTGGAGGAGTGGCAGCAAAGAGAAAGGGAACCAGGGCTGCTGGATCCTGATCAGCAGTCTGGCTTTGAGCTTATAGACTTGGACAAGGGAGTCACCCCAGCAGAAGTGCTGAAAACAGGGCAGAGAGCCGCCGGCCTCTTCCCAGCACCTGTAACAGCTCCAGGAAACCTGGGAGCGGAGGTTGTCATCCACCCTCCCCTTACAGAGAACCCCTTGCAGGTAGAGATGGATGTCAATAACTCTCCCCAGCAGCAGAACCCCTTCCTGGTAGTGGAGACAGTCGGTCTCTCTCCTGAGCGGCAGAGCCAGGAGCCGGGAGAGGAGACAGTCGGTCTCTCTCCCCTGCGGCAGAGCCATCCCCTGGGAGCGGAGGTAGTCGTCCTCCCTCCCCGTAAACAGAACCCCTTCCCAGGAGAGGAGACAGTCTGTCTCTATCCCCAGCGGCAGAGCCAGGAGCCGGGAGAGGAGACAGTCGGTCTCTCTCCCCAGTGGCAGAGCCATACCCTGGGAGCGGAGGTAGTCATCCTCCCTCCCCGTAAACAGAACCCCTTCCCGGGAGAGGAGACAGTCGGTCTCTCTCCCCAGCGGCAGAGCCAGGAGCCGGGAGAGGAGACAGTCGGTCTCTCTCCCCAGCGGCAGAGCCATCCCCTGGGAGCGAAGGTAGTCATCCTCCCTCCCCGTAAACTGAACCCCTTCCGGGAGAGGAGACAGTCGGTCTCTCTCCCCAGCGGCAGAGCCAGGAGCTGGGAAAGGAGACAGTCGGTCTTTCTCCCCAGCGACAGAGCCATCCCCTGGGAGTGGAGGTAGTCGTCCTCCCTCCCCGTGAACAGAACCCCTTCCTGGGAGAGGAGACAGTCGGTCTCTCTCCCCAGCAGCAGAGCCAGGAGCCAGAAGAGGAGACAGTCGGTCTCTCTCCCCAGCGGCAGAGCCATCCCCTGGGAGCGGAGGTAGTCGTCCTCCCTCCCCTTAAACAGAACCCCTTCCTGGGTGAAGAAACAGTCGGTCTCTCTCCCCAGCGGAAGAGCCATCCCCCAGGAGCGGAGGTAGTCGTCCTCCCTCCCCTTACAGAGAAAACCTTGCAGGGAGAGACAGGTATCGATATCTCTCCCCAGCGGCCGAATCCCTTTCTGGGAGAGGAGACAGTTGGTCTCTCTCCCCAGCGGCAGCACAGTTTCCCATGGAGTGGAGTTTCTGCCTGCCCCATCAAGGAGCAACCTCAACCTACAGTCTGGGGTGGGTATACTGCTGGGAAACCGGCACTGGCTTTGTTTGTGGGTGGGTCAGACGGTTCTCAACAGAGTGTCACAGAGGGAGACAGTTTGGCCATGGAACTTAAGGACACTGGAACTTGTGGAACAGCAATTGTTTGGGAGCCGGCCTTAGCAAACTTATTTGGGACTTTGCATTATGTGACTATCCCTGCGCCCAGGGCTGGTATAAATGCCAGCAGAACCCCCCCCAGGATGCCCCAAGCTCAGGAGAGATGGGATAACCTCTCTCAGCAACCGAGAAGTGGAGGGCCACTGTCGGACAGCCCCAGGCTGACCCGTTAAGGGTCTAGCCGGGTCTGCTGAACTGGAGGGGGGGAGATGTCACAGATATCTGATGGCTAAGGCTACCCCCCACCCCCTACAACCTCACCCCTGTTGTTTCTCAGTGGTTTTTGGGCTCCTCAGAGCAACCACCATCTCTGGAGACTGTTTGCTCTGTGTTGGCTTGTTTTTGTGTTCAGAGATGAGTTAGTTTATGACCAGGAAAACCCTCCTAGGCTGGCCGGGCTCCTGGAACTCCCGGTCGGCCGCCTCACAACGGATACCCGCCTAACCCCTCTCAGGCTAGCCAGGCTCCTGGAACTCACGGTCGGCCACAGGACAGCAGAACACCCGCTAACTTTAACCCAGGTCACTCCAGCAACCATGTGCCCAAGAGGTCCGCTCTTTAGGGGATTAGAAGCCCCTGGGGAGTAAAAGGGGTGGGGGAATTGCCGGAGGGGAGCTCCTTTAGGAACCGGGGGTTTTGGACATCCCTAACGCCATAAATTCAACGGACTGTAACTCCGGTCCCCAGTAACGAATCATGCTGAGTTTTGGACCGAGAGCTTTAAAATGACACCCTGGGAGTGCTGCCGCTCCACCGGGATCACCCCTAAACCGCCACCCCTATGTATTGGGATTATGTGAGACTGTGGCTCCTATGGAGGTGCCGGGCTGTCTGGAGGGGCGGGAATGGTGGGAAAATAGGGGGATTGTCCAGGGTCTTATCAAGATGAGCTGACTGTATTAAAGGAGTGTGTGTTTTCAATAAAATCAGTTCTTGTGTAACCTGAATGCTAGTGTGTCTAGTTATTTGGGTGAGCTCCAGCTAAAATCCCTATCCTGAGCTACATAGCAGCCTGTTCCAGGTAGAGGAAGGACACGCTGGAAGAGCTACCTAGTCTGGGTAGCTGGAGTCTGCCACAGGGTGGGACCCTGAGTACTGGTGCTGTCAGGCATCAGGGGTGGCTACAGGCTGTGGTCACTTGCCAGCTACATAGCTGCAGTCAGCAGGGAGGAAGCAGGACCCCTTTTGGCGGAGCTACCCAGTCGGGGTAGCCGGGGGTATCCGTCACATTGGCTGGCAGAGGTGGGATCTGCTTCTTTTACAAGGTTCCTGCTGACAGAGGAGACGTACCACAGTAGCCGGTAAATATGGAGGCAGAGTTCCTAGGGAGAGTACAAAAGATGATGACCGGAACAAAGGATCCTTGTTCGGAACAGGACATTCTGACATGGAGGAACCTTGACCTCCGAGACCTTTGGTGGGAGGCTCTGCAACAGGAGCAGGAAAATTTTGGCGGAGCTACCCAGTCGGGGTAGCCGGGGGTCCGATGCTGCAGTCATGAAACCTAAAACTTCCATGCACATGGCTACTGAAAGGAATAATAGAGACTGAATGTTCTGACAAGCTGAAACCAATTTAAATTGTTAAAGAGTCATGGACACTGAATCTATCTGAAAACCTAAAAAGGTGACCCTTATCTGAGGAATCAAGGAACTTTTTTGTAAATTGATCCTCCAACCATGTCTATGAAGAAACAACAGTAGTTAATTTGTGTGAAATTCTGCAGAACTAAAAGACTGAGCAAGTACCAAGATATCGTCCAAATAAGGAAACACAGCAACACCCCACTCTCTGATAACAGAGAGTAGGACACAGAGAACCTTGAAAAGATTCCTAGAGCTGTCGCTAGGCCAAAAAGGAAGAGCAACAATTGGTAATGCTTGTCTAAAAAAAGAAAATCTTAGAAACTGAAAGCAATCTGGATGAATCAAAATATGAAGATATACATCCAATTCCGAAAAAGTTGGGACACTATGGAAAATGTCATTTCAAAATTCAGTTCATATTATATTAATTATTATAATAATATAATAATTTATAACAATATATTATAATAATATATTGAAAACACCATATTAACACATTTGTTGATGTTTTACTTTGTGAATTTAATGTATTTTTGAAAATAAACACTCATTTCAAATCTGATGACTTCAACAGATAAAAGTTGGGACAGTTGACTGTTTACCACTGTGTAACATCACTTTTTCTTTTAATAACACTTATTAAGCCTTTGGGCACTGAAGACACCAGTTGGTTAAGTTTAACAAGCAGAATATCTCCACATTCATCCATTATGCATGTCTTCAGCTGCACAACTGTACGGGGCCTTCGTTGCCTTATTTTGCGCTTCATAATGTGCCACACATTCTCAATCGGAGACAGGTCAGGACTGCAGGCAGACCATGCTAGCACCCGCACACTCTGCTTACACAACCATGCGTTTGTAATCCGGGCAGAATGTGGTTTGATGTTGTCCTGCTGGAAAATGCAGGGAAGTCCCTGGAAAAGACGATGTCTGGATGGCAGCATATGTTGCTCCAAAATGTATACATATCTTTCTGCATTAATAGTGCCCTCACAGATGTGCAAGTTACCCATGCCATGGGCACTGACACCCCCCATACCATGACAGATGCTGGCTTTTGGACTTGTTATTGATAACAGTTTTCCTCGTTGGCCAGGAGAACACAACCCCTGTTTTTTCAAAAACTATTTGAAATGTTGACTCGTTGGACCACAAAACATGATTCCACTGTGCTACTATCCATCTCAGATGAGACCAAGCCCAGAGAAGTCGGCAGCGCTTCTGGACAGTGTTGATGTATGGCTTCTGATTTGCATATTAAAGCCTTAACTAGCATTTGTGGATGCAGCAGCGAATGGTGTTGACTGACAAAGATTTACCAAAGTATTTCCAAGCCCATGTTAGGATATCCATTACAGATTCATGACGGTTTTTGACACAGTGACGTCTTAGAGATCGGAGATCACTCGCATTCACAAGTGGTTTTCAGTCTTGCCCTTCTTGCACCAAGATTTGACCTGATTCCTTGAATCTTTTAATTATATTGTGCGCTGAAGAAGGTGAAATGTCCAAAATCCTACAGATTTTTCTTTGGGGAATGTTGTTCTCAAAGTGTTGGATTATTAGCTGACGCAACTGTTGGCAGATTAGCGAGCCTTGACCCATCCTTCTCTTAAAGGACTAGGCCTTTTTTGGAGGCTCCTCATATACTATGATTACACAATTGCCTCACCTGTTTTACATCACCTTCTTATTTCAACTTGTCACGTCACTATTAGTCCTAAATTGCCTCTGTCCTGTCCTGACTTTTTTGGAATGTGTTGCAGTCATCAGCTTTGAAATGAGTGTACATTAAATTCACAATGTAAAGCATCAAATAATGTGTTAATAATGTATTTTCAATATAGTACAGAGTGAATTGAATTTTCAAATTACTCTTTAGTTTTTTTGCATTTTCCAAACTGTCCCGACTTTTTCGGAATTGGATTTATATATCGAATATACACATTCAAAATTCTAATGTGTATATTTGAACTATTATAAACATTTGAATTCAAAAGCAACAATTGAATTCAAAACCAACATTCAAAAATTGAAAATAAAATTTGATTTTCAAATTTTAAAGAATTTTCGTTCTACCATTCGAATTTCGATTTAGCCACATTCGCCCATCCCTACCTACTTTGAAGATATATATAGTTTTCATAGGTCACTAAAAAAACAGAGTGATAGCAAAAATACTAAAGATTCTTTGGTACTTTGGGTGTTTTTCTCTGAAATTCACGGTAGCGAAGTGGTTAAAGGACAATAAAAACCTTTTAAATACACATATTTTTTGCATTTTTCCAATAAATGTGGAAATCTTTCTGAATTTATCTGAACATAATTAGAAAAGATTAACACCTTACTTGCTGCATTTGTTTTTTAAAGGCCAAACTTCACCTACCACTTTTCTTATTTAGATGAGCCAATCTGGACTTATCAGGGCTCAATTGTTTTGATACAGCAAAAATGATAAGATAATAATTTGTTAGAGTGGCAAGGTTAGACTTGTGAAGCCTGCAATACTCTCTTTTATTTTTCTGGACAGGAAAGAACAAAATGTTGGCAAAATAGATCATGAAAGTATATTGCAAAGTTGTGCATAATTAAGCATTTTAAATTACAATCTGTGTTTACTGTACCTTTAACAAAATGTGTTCTCTATTATTACCTGGGAGGAACTTTTTTCAGGGCAGCAGAGGGGCAGAAATACAGTATAGCGCTCTCCTGTTTGCCGTTTCTCCTAATTCAGTGCAACTATTATTTATATGATATTTGTTGAATGTATATGACTGGTTTTTAAAAGTAAAATATTTATTTTTAATATGTTGTTTTATACTGTTATTTTCTAAGGATATATAGTTTTTTAGTGTTAACTTTATTTTTCTTTACATTTAATTTAATTTTTTAAGTAGCAGCTTTTACAAAATTATATTTAAAAATAAGTGGCCAAAATGTGCCTAATATTGTCAATCGGAATAAAATATTTTATAATTTTTTTAAAGGTAATATTTTTTTTTTACTAATCTCAATTTTGTTTAATTAATAGACTATTATTTACAAATTGACAGTAACCAAAAGGTTTCTCACTCCATGGATACAGCATCAGAGTGTGATCTAAAATTGTCACCAGTTGGTGCTGCTGTGCAATAGCTGTACAGATGGCTAGATGGGCACCCAGGGGACACAGTGATTGGTGTTGGTGGTAAAGGTCAACATAACAACATGAAGAGTTTTATGCCCTGCAATTGGATGAGGCTACCTCTGAAATCTTTTACTGATTAGAATCCTATTGGCAAACTGACAAATGGAGTCTTCAAACACCGACAAATATGGATGTCTCCTCTCTAAACTTTGGAAGTCAATTTCCATGACTACACCTACACCTAAATGTTCCTGAAACCTGCAAAGTATGGCTACAACCACACAATATCCTCTCCCTATTCCCCTAGCAGTACCAACCTACCAATATATGTATTTACTAGCATGTGGTGTAACTAGACCACAGGCTGCCTGGTTGATCTCATCTTTACAACTGACATAACTGCTAATGTTGCATGATTCAGTTGACAAATCCACTATGCGAAACATGAGTCAGGTGTTTCTGGTCTAGTCCTCTTTCTGTTTAAGGCCGTTTGCTTATTTGTTTGATTTATATATATATATATATATATATATATATATATATATATATATATATATATATATATATGTCACCTTAATTGCCAGTCAATGTTTGACGAAAGACTAGCATGGGAACACCCATGTATTTTAAGTAATTACAGTGGGGTTACATGAGAACATAGGAGTTTGCCATTCCCTTTTGCCCATTAATGGAGAAGTAATAATCACTTCCAGTAGTTAGGGATCTTTTTGACTCGTGTTACATACTGCAATGGGGATAGTTACCCATTCTGTGCTTTTCTTGCTGTAGTTATTTGTTTCTTTTGTGCAATTGATTTATATTATTATTATTATTATTATCGGTTATTTGTAGAGCACCAACAGATTATATATATGTGGGTAACAGGTCTAGGACTAGCCAGTTTTATTTTATTATTCATTTTAAAATTGTTTTACCCTTCTTAATTTGGTTTACAATAAAGGTTATATTTTATATATCTGATACCCCTGCTTATTGAGGAGGTGGGAATGAGGCTTTAATTTTTATTTTTTGGGTGCTTAGGGGATGTTTATTTTTCTCTTTTTTTGTTTGAGAATACACAGATGCAAGGTAAGTATGCTTGGTCTCTGGAACAAGGTAAGCATACACAAAAATCAGGTAAGTATGCTTGATCTCTGGAACAAGGTGAGCATACATAGGTATCAGGTAAGTATGCTTTGGTTTTCAGGAACCAGGAGAGCATATACAGGTACAAGGTAGGTATGTGTGGTCTCTGGAATAAGGCAAACATACACAGGTGTCAGGAAAGTACTCTTTGGCTTCAGGAACCAGGAACAAGGTAAGTAAGACAATAACTCAGCTCAGATTGATGGGCTGAGTGAGCATTTATAGGAACTCACACACCTGAGTCCCCAGGACACGGCCCCTTTAAATCTTGGCAGCATGCGGCCGTGCATGCCTATGGGAAGTTGCAGCAGCAGGAGCAGAAGCCGAGTCCAAGCGTCCCCCAATGTGGCAACGCAACCGGGATCGGCTGGTAAGTACCTGACAAATAAGGTAATCTTATGCTTCTCAAAGCTGATTTATGACTTCATGGGGAGGGTAACATTGTGGCTGCACCAGCTTCATTAATTAATGTCTCCAAAGCAGCTGCACAGAGCTATGTGCCAATAATCAGATCATTCTTTTCTGTGCGTGAGGCTGGTGGACTATAGGAGATCGATACTTACAGATGAAGTATTTAAGGTAGATGTCAGATTGTCATGGTTTCATTCTAAACTCTAGAATATGAAACTGCAAAGGGATACTGCCCTAAATGATCTCCCATGGAATACACTTTAAGTACAAGAATGCTAGCCTTACAATTCCTAAAGCTTACATTTCAGAAATAATGGCAAAGTTGATGGGTATTCTGATTCTTATCTGCTATCAAAATGTACTTTTTTATGTTACATGTATTTGATCCAATTCCAGGCATTTTCACAGATCCCAAACGGGATAGTTTGTGATTGGCTGCAACGCCCGGTGGAGGAGTTGCTAGTCCAGGCAAATACATTCCTGGTTGAGACAATGCTTGTCCAGGCAATTATATGTCTGGTGGAGGCGTTGCTATTCACGGCAATTACACACCTGGTGGGGGCATTGCTAGTCCAGGGAATTATATGCCCGGTGGAGGCGTTGCTAGTCCAGGCAATTACACGCCTGGTGGAGGCGTTGCTAGTCCAGGCAATTAACTCCTGTTGGAAGTGTTTCTAGTCCAAGTAATTACACTCCTGGTGGAGGTGTCGCTAGTCCAGGCAAATACATGCCCGATGGAGGCGTTGCTAACATAGGCAATTACACTTCTTATGGAGGCGTTGTTAGTCCAGGCAATTACTCGCCCGGTGGATATATATACTGATTTTCATTGGCTTACCCATGTGTTCAGTCAGCAACCAGTAGTGCATTGCTGCTCATTAAACA
The DNA here is from genome assembly GCF_027579735.1 of Bombina bombina. Classification (NCBI taxonomy): domain Eukaryota; kingdom Metazoa; phylum Chordata; class Amphibia; order Anura; family Bombinatoridae; genus Bombina; species Bombina bombina. Next base: position 592,059,128 of record NC_069505.1, on the reverse strand, counting down.
AAGCATACCAAGAGAACAAAGAAAAATTGATAATAAGAGTAAATTAGAAAGTTGCTTAAAATTGCATGCTCTTTCTGAATCATGAAAGAAACAAAAAAGTGGGTTTCATATCCTTTTAAGGTCACAATTACATTAAAATGATCCTACTCACAATGGCTGGCAATATATGTTGATAAATGACTCTCCATGCATAGCTTCTTCCTCTGACAGATTTGAATGGACAAAACAAGGGCAAAAGAACAATATGTGATGTGTGCCTGTATTTGTGTGATTGTGGAAGTCAAGGGGGGGCTTTGTCTGTGCATGTGGATCTGGACCTGTGCATACCAATGAGTTTTTTCAATCTCTGACAGTGCAGCTTAAAGAGACAGTCTACACAAGACATCCTCAAACTTGGCCCTCCAGAGGTTTTGGAATGAAATGTAGTTCCAAAACCTCTGGATGGCCAAGTTTGAGGATGTCTGGTCTACACCAACATTTTTATTGTTTAAAAAGATAACCCCTTTGTGATGAGAGGGGGAGGAGTGTGACATCACCAGATGGGGGCGTGGCATATAGCCGTTATAGTCTATGTCGCAGTTACTAAGTTAGATTTGTTGTACAAGTTGTATACTTCTATGCTCTGAATAAAATAGCGTTGTACATTCTATGCTGTGTCCTGCATCTCATGACATGGTGTCAAAAGTACTTGCCTGTGCTTCTGTTTCCTGAGTAATGATGATGTCGACCTTTACCCCACCTAAACCTTTTGATTTCTCTCGACCTGTAGCTTGGCCCACATGGCGTCAGCAGTTTCAACGCTTCAAGATTGTTTCCATGCTGGACAAGGAGAGTGCTGAAGTACAAGTTAATTCTCTTTTATACTCTATTCGGATGTGGACCCAGTGTTTAATGCCTTTACATTCCAAGAAGAGGAAGGGTTTGACTTTGAAAGTTATGAACAAACTCAGTGCTCACTTTGTACCCAAATGTAATGTGATTCATGAGAGGGCTTGTTTCCATAAACGCGGTCAGCGTGTGGTAGAATCTGTGGAGTCATTTGTGCGCAGCCAGTATGAACTAGCTGAATTCTGTGAGTTTCATGTTGCTAAAGAAGAGCAAATCAGAGACAGAATAGTTATTGGAATTGCAGATGCTGAAGTCTCACTGTAGCTACAGTTGGAGGGTGGATTGACATTAGATGGGGCTATTAGGATGGCCCGCCAGAGTGAACTGGTGAAAAAGCAAAGTGCTGATCTAAGGTCTGAGAGTATTGTGGATGAAGTGCAGCAGTTCAGGAGAGCTGCAGGTGAAAGACACAGTGTGAGCGGTAGGCTAAGGGCCCAGAAGCGGATGGGTGCAGCAGGCTCGCTGCACAAGGTGTAACCGTACCTATGATCAGAATGTCATATGCCCCGCTATAGATAAAAGATGTAGGTAGTGTAACCAAATGGGCCATTTTTAAGTGGTGAGTAAAACTGAATCCTTTAAGGAGATGCAGGTGGATAGTGACCAGGAGGGTCAAGAAGTGTCCTTTGTAGGGTCTGTTGTTGATTGGCAGTTTACCCTTACTATAATGGGAGCCAAGGTTGCCTTCAAGATTGACAAGGGAGCAGACATCACTGTTATGTTCCTTGCAGCATTCATAAAACTGCCTCGACAGCCTCAGCTCGCAAAAGTTACAACGAAAGTTCATAGTCCTGGTTGCCGCATCGTGCGGGGAACTTCACAATGTGGGTAAATGTAATTAGAGGTTAGTGTGTTAACAACCTATTGAGCAGGAAAGCAGCCTGTGATTTGGGCCTTGTCGCCAGAGAGAATGAGATTTTGGAAGACATGTTTGGTGAATTGGGCCTACTAAATTGCACCCAGTCTGAATATCACTTAAAAGTGATGCAGTCACATACAGCATAACCCTCCTCATAGAATTCCGTTCCCGTTTATGCCTCAAGTGGAGAAGGAACTTCTGCGTATGAAGAATATGGGAGTTATTGAAGAGGTTGTTGAAGCAACTGATTGGTGTGCCCCCATTGTGCCTGTTGCAAAGGAAAACGGGAAGGTAAAGATCTGCGTAGACTTGAAAAGGCTGAATGAGGCGGTGAAGAGAGAGAGATATGTGCTGTCGACGCTTGAAGACATAGCTCTGAAACTGGCTGGGGAGAAGTTCTTCTCTATACTGGATGCTTCCAGAGGCTTCTGGCAGATACCTATAGATCTATAGTGCCGCATACTGACTACCTTCATTACACCGGTAGGTCGGTTTTGCTTCTGCAGACTCCCCTTTGGGATATCCTCTGCTCCTGAAATCTTTCAAAGAGAGATGAGTTCCCTCCTAAGTGACCACGAGGGCACAGCAGTCGTCATGGATGACATTTTAGTGTATGGGTCTACATTGGAAGAACATAATCAGTGATTGAGCTGTGTGCTGCAGACCATTAGAGAGTCGGGGCTGAAATTAAATAAAGAGAAATGCCATTTTGGAAAATCTGAGTTATGTTATTTAAGGCACATTATCAATGGAGATGGCATCAAGCTGGACCCTGATAAAATCCATGCTATTGAACAGATGAAAAGTCCTGATGTACACGAGCTGAGACAAATATTGAGCCTTGTGAATTATGTGGGCAGGTTCCTTTCAGGTGTATCCACAGTACTACACCCCATCACAGAGTTGTTGAAGAAAGATGTTGCCTGGGTCTGGGGTCCTTCACATGAAGAAGCTTTTGTACTGGTCAAGTCCCTGTTGGGGTCTGCCTCAGTGTTGGGTTTCTACGACCCTTCTAAAAAGACAGTGGTTAGTACTGATGCGAGCAGTTATGGGCTAGGGGCTGCCCTCCTGCAGCTGAATGAGAACAAACTACAGCCAATCGCCTACTGTTCCCATACACTGAGAGCTGCTGAGTCGAAATACGCCCAAATTGAGAAAGTTGAGTGCCTGGCTGCAGTTTGGGCCTGTGAGCACTTCCAGCGCTACCTAGTAGGTTTAGAGAAATATAGTCTTGAAACTGACCACAAACCACTAGTCCCTCTAATCAACTCCTATGATATTAACAAAACACCCCTAAGATGCCAGAGACTTCTGATGAGGCTGCTCAGGTTCAACGTTCAGGCAGTGCATGTGCCGGGAAAACAACTGGTAGTGGCAGATAAACTTTCCAGGCTCCCACTAGCTGCTGCTGAAGAATCTTCAACTAAATAAGATGTGAAAGTGTATGTGGATTCAGTTCTGGCATCCAAATCCATTTCGTCAGGAAAGCTAGCGCAAATAAGAAAGGAGACACAATTAGATACAGACCTTCAAGAAGTTATTAAGTACATAAAAGAAGGTTGGCCAGAGGGCCGGGCAGCCTGGATGTCTTTATGTTCTTACCAGTCAGAGAGGTCACAGCTAATGGAGCTGGATAGTTTAGTGCTGTTCCAAGACCGCATTGTCATTCCTGTTAGCATGCGGCAAGAGATGCTAAGCAGGATTCAAAGTGCAGAGAAAGGGCAGCTACAGCAGTATGATGGCCTGGGATCAGTTTCCACATTGCATTTCACCAACAAAACTTTTCTATTTCTCTACATATTCCTTCTTAATTAAATCCCAAGACGATAAGAATCTTAGATATATTAAGCTTAAATGGGGCAACAATATTTTAAACCAATATGAATTTGATCTACTAGCATTGTCAGGCAAAAGAGTAACCAAAGCAATTAAAGGACAATATTATATAGAACATCATTTTAAACTAATACATCAGTTTTTTATAACACCAAGCTTTTTTCTGCTTGGGTAAAAGAGGAGGATAAATTAGTATGTGTAAAAAGTAGACTTAGAGGAGCAGATATGCTCCACTATTTTTTGGTATTGCCCAATAATTCAGCTGCTCTGGGCTAAGATATCGTTTTGGGTTTCCAAAATACTGAACTCTCATATACATTTATCTAAGAATAACGTCATTTTTCTAACTATTTCTGATGAAAAGGTTAATTATGCTCTTTTACTAAATACAGCTATTTTGTTAGCGAGAAAAGTTATTTCTTTCATGTAATTGGCAAGAGTCCATGAGCTAGTGACATATGGGATATACAATCCTACCAGGAGGGGCAAAGTTTCCCAAACCTCAAAATGCCTATAAATACACCCCTCACCACACCCACAATTCAGTTTTACAAACTTTGCCTCCTATGGAGGTGGTGAAGTAAGTTTGTGCTAAGATTTCTACGTTTATATGCGCTTCTCAGCATTGTTGAAGCCTGATTCCTCTCAGAATACAGCAAATGTCAGAGGGACGTGAAGGGAGTATCACTTATTTGAATACAATGATTTCCCTAACGGGGGTCTATTTCATAGGTTCTCTGTTATCGGTCGTAGAGATTCATCTCCTACCTCCCTTTTCAGATCGACGATATACTCTCAATTTACCATTACCTCTACTAATAACTGTTTTAGTACTGGTTTGGCTATCTGCTATATGTGGATGGTTGTCTTTTGGTAAGTATGTTTTTTATTACTTAAGACACCTCAGCTATGGTTTGGCACTTAATGCATTTATATAAAGTTCTAAATATATGTATTGTACTTATATTTGCCATGAGTCAGGTTCATGTATTTCCTTCAGCAGACTGTCAGTTTCATATTTGGGGAATTCAAACATTTTAAGAAATGTTTTTCTTACCTGGGGTTTTAGTCTTTTTTTAATTGACTACTTCTTGCTATTGCGGGTATTAGGCCCGCGGTTGCGTCAAATGCTAAACTTTATTGCGTCATTCTTGTCGCGAAAATTTTTTGCCGTGGAAAAAGATGTTTATGACGCAACTTCATCATTTCCGGCGTCATACGTGACGCCGAGACCTTTCACATGGCGGCGTCATTAGTGACACGAGTGTGTCATTTCCGGTTAGTTTTGGCGCCAAAAAAGTTACATTGTGCGTCATACTTGGCGCCAAATTTTTTTCATTATTTCAATACCCCATTGATGTTTGCCTCTTGCTTTTTTCTCTATCAGAGGCCTATGCTTTTGCATTTTTTTCCCATTCCTGAAACTGTCATATAAGGAAATAGATAATTTTGCTTTATATGTTGTTTTTTCTCTTACATTGAGCAAAATGTCCCAATCTGATCCTGCCTCAGAAGTTTCTGCTGGAACATTGCTGCCTGACATCGGTTCTACCAAAGCTAAGTGCATTTTTTGTAAAAGCGTATAAATTATTCCACCAAATGTCATTTGTAATAGTTGTCATGATAAACTTTTACATGCAGATAGTGTTTCCATCAGTAATAGTACATTGCCAGTTGCAGTTCCTTCAACTTCTAATGTACATGATATACCTGTAAATTTCCACCTTCTAATAAACGTAAAAGGTCTTTTAAAACTTCTCATTTAGCTGATGAAATTTCAAATAACCAGCAACATAATAATTTATCCTCTTCTGATTAGGATCTATATGATTCAGAAGATCCTTCCTCAGACATTGACACTGACAAATCTACTTATTTATTTAAAATAGAGTATATGCGTTCTTTATTAAAAGAAGTGTTAATTACTTTGGATATTGAGGTAACCAGTCCTATTGACGTTCAGTCTAATAAACATTTAAATGCTGTTTTTAAACCTCCTGTGGTTTCCCCAGTGGTTTTTCCTATTCCTGAGGCTATTTCTGATATGATTTCTAGGGAATGGAATAAGCCAGGTACTCCTTTTATTCCTTCTTCAAGGTTTAAAAAATTGCATCCTTTACCAGCAAAATCTATAGAGTTTTGGGAAAAAATCCTCAAAGTTGATGGGGCTATTTCTACTCTTGCTAAACGTACCACTATTCCTATGGAAGATAGTACTTCCTTTAAGGATCCTTTAGATAGGAAGCTTGAATCCTATCTAAGGAAGGCCTATTTATATTCAGGTCATCTTCTCAGACCTGCTATTCCTTTGGCTGATGTTGCAGCTGCCTCAACTTTTTGGTTGGAGAATTTAGCGCAACGAGAATTGGATCCTGACATATCTAGCATTACTCACTTACTGCAACATGCTAATAATTTTATTTGTGAAGCCATTTTTTATATTATCAAAATTAGATCCATGTCTTTAGCTGTATTAGCTAGAAGAGCTTTGTGGCTTAAATCTTGGAATGCTGATATGATATCTAAATCTAGATTACTATCTCTTTCTTTCCAAGGTAATAATTTATTTGGTTCTCAGTTGGATTCTATTATTTCAACTATCACTGGAGGAAAAGGAGTTTTTTTGCCTCAGGATAAAAAAACCTAAGGGTAAATCTAAGGCTTCTAACCGTTTTCGTTCCTTTCATCAGAATAAGGAACAAAAACTCAATCCTCCTCCCAAGGAATCTGCTTCCAGTTGGAAGCCTTCCTCAAATTGGAATAAATCCAAGCCATTTAGGAAACCAAAGTCTGCCCCTAAGTCCGCATGAAGGTGCGGCCCTCATTCCAGCTCAGCTGGTAGGGGGCAGATTAAGGTTTTTCAAGGATTTTTGGATAAAATCTGTCCAAAATCAATGGATTCAGAGCATTGTCTCTCAAGGGTATCGAATAGGATTCAAAGTAAGACCTCCTGTGAGAAGATTTTTTCTCTCACGCATCCCTGTAAATCCAGTAAAAGCTCAGGCTTTTCTGAAGTGTGTTTCAGACCTGGAGTCTTCAGGGGTAATCATGCCAGTTCCTCCTCAGGAACAAGAGTTTTATTAAAACCTATTCATTGTACCAAAGAAAGAAAATTTGTTCAGACCAGTTCTGGATCTGAAAATTTTGAATCGTTATGTAAGAATACCAACTTTCAAGATGGTGACTATAAGGACTATTCTGCCTTTTGTTCAGCAAGGACATTATATGTCCACAATAGACTTGCAGGATGCATACCTTCATATTCCGATTCATCCAGAACACTATCAGTTTCTGAGGTTTTCTTTTCTAGACAAGCATTACCAATTTGTTGCTCTTCCATTTGGCCTAGCAACAGCTCCAAGAATGTTTTCAAAGGTTCTGGGTGCCCTACTATCTGTAATCAGAGAACAGGGTATTGCGGTGTTTCCTTATTTGGACGATATCTTGGTACTAGCTCAGTCTTTACATACTGCAGAATCTCACACGATTCAACTAGTGTTGTTTCTTCGGAAACATGGTTGGAGGATCAATTTACCAAAAAGTTTCTTGATTCCTCAGACAAGGGTCACCTTTTTAGGTTTCCAGATAGATTCAGTGTCCATGACTCTGCCTCTAACAGACAAGAGATGTTTAAAATTGGTCGCAGCATGCCGGCACCTTCAGTCTCAGTCATTCCCTTCAGTGGCTATGTGCATGGAAGTTTTAGGTCTCATGACTGCAGCATCGGACGCGATCCCCTTTGCTCGTTTTCACATGAGACCTCTACAGCTTTGCATGCTGAATCAATGGTGCAGGGATTATACAAAGATATCACAATTAATATCCTTGAATCCCAATGTACGACACTCTCTGACATGGTGGATAGATCACCATCGTTTGGTTCAAGGGGCCTCTTTTGTTCGGCCAACCTGGACTGTTATCTCAACAGATGCGATCTTTCAGGTTGGGGAGCTGTTTGGGGATCTCTGACAGCACAAGGGGTTTGGAAATCTCAAGAGGTGAGATTACCAATAAATATTTTAGAACAATTTTCAGGGCTCTTCAGTTTTGGCCTCTGCTAAAGAGAGAACAGTTCATTTGTTTTCAGACAGACAATGGGGGGTAGTTATCAAGCCGTCTACTTTTCTGGCTTCGCCGGCCCAATACGCCCGCCTAAGCTCGCCTACCTTCGCCGCCACGGACCTGAAAAAATACGCCTAAGTTATCAAATAAAGCTGTCAAAAAGCCGCGGGGCGATGAGCAGCGGACTGTGACAGTTATCACTCATCCGATCTCGCTGCTCTTCGGCTTTTTCCCAGCTTTATTGCTAGCCTGTCACTAAGCACTCACACTAAACTGCACTGTTCTACCCCCTATACCGGCGCCCCCGGAGCCTCCCGCAACTCAATAAAGTTACTAACCCCTAAACCGCCGCTACTAGACCCTGCCGCAACTCTGATAAATGTATTAACCCCTAAACCGCCGCTCCTAGACCCTGCCGCAACTCTTATAAATGTATTAACCCCTAAACCGCCGCTCCCGGAGCCCACCGCCACCTACATTATACCTAGTAACCCCTATCCTGCCCCCCCTATACCGTCGCCCTCTATAATAAAATTATTAACCCCTATCCTGCTGATCCCGCACCTCGCTGCAACTAAATAAAAAGTTTAACCCCTAAACCGCCGCTCCCTGAACCCGCCGCAACCTATAATAAATTTATTAACCCCTATCCTGCCCCCCTTACACCGTCGCCACCTATAATAAATTTATTAACCCCTATCCTGCCCCCCACTACGACGCCGCCATTGTAATAAATTTATTAACCCCTAAACCTAAGTCTAACACTAACCCTAACGCCCCCCTAACTTAAATATTAATTAAATAAATCTAAATAATATTTATATTATGAACTAAATTAATCCTATTTAAAACTAAATACCGTATTGTGCCGCATATAGGCCGCACCTGAATATAGGCCGCACCCTTAATGTTTGGTGCCATTTTGAAGAAATTAAATTTTTAAACAAAATATCTTCTCACACCTACAATACTCATAATGCAACAAAGTTCCCAAAAAGGGAGGCCCTTAAATGCACATTAAGCCAACAAACACTGTGTGCATAATTGCTAAACAAGTCAGCCTATCATGCGTCCATAGATAATGGATAATTAAAGTATCAAAAGCTAAGTTAACCAAAAGCTAAGTTAACACTCTTACCCACAAGCTGAGGCAACTTCTTTTTAACACCCGGTGCTGGATGTGTGGCTAACTGGACAACCCGGTCCCCTACGATTGTGGAATCCCCTTGAATGTAGCTGTGAGCGCTTCCTTCAGCAATAACAGGCACCTCCATATTCATCCTTAAGGTTACTCAGACTTCCGCACCGGGTAATGACGTCATCACTCAGCGGCCAATTCAGTGGGGTAGCGGTAGTGGATCACGATTAAGGGTAGAAACAAGTGCTCACTGCTAATGGCCAAGTCTGAATTCAAATGAAAAATTGTAAGGGGAGCACTCACTTGTTGTAAAACTTCACTTTTATTTTGCCAATTTAAAAACTACTTACACAACAGTCCATAAAACAAGCATCATAGAAGCCCAATCAATACAGATAGCTGCTATTTGCATCAATTGGGCTTCTATGATGCTTGTTTTATGGACTGTGGTGTAAGCAGTTTTTACTTTGGCAAAATAAAAGTGACGTTTTACAACAAGTACTCCCTTTGCAATTTTTCATTTGAATACAATACCCATAAGGGTGCACCGGAAGTTCGGCAAGTCTGCGCATGTGCGATATTGCGATAAGCACCCGAATATAGGCCGCACTGCAAATTTAAAGGTACAAATCAAGGGAAAAAAGTGCGGCCTATATTCGGAACAATACGGTACTTACCTTTAAAATAAACCCTAATATAGCTACAATATAAATAATAATTATATTGTAGCTATTTTAGGATTTATTTTTATTTTACAGGCATCTTTCAATTTATTTTAACTAGGTACAATAGCTATTAAATAGTTATTAACTATTTAATAGCTTACCTAGCTAAAATAAAGAGAAATTTACCTGTAAAATAAATCCCAACCTAAGTTACAATTACACCTAACACTACACTATACTTTAATAAATTAATCCTATTTAAAACTAAATACTTACCTGTAAAATAAACCCTAAGATAGCTACAATATATCAGCTGATCGGAACAGCCAATAGAATGCGAGCTCAATCTGATTGGCTGATTGGATCAGCCAATCGGATTGAACTTGAATCTGATTGGCTGATTCCATCAGCCAATCAGATTTTTCCTACCTTAATTCCGATTGGCTGATAGAATCCTATCAGCCAATCGGAATTGAGGGGACGCCATCTTGGATGACGTCCCTTAAAGGAGCCTTCATTTGTCGTAGTCCGTCGGTGAAGAAGGAGGTTCCGCGGCGGCGGAAGGAAGATTCAAGACCCGGCTTGGAAGATGACATCGCCCGGATCGAAGACTTCTTCAGCGCCGCCTGGATGATGACTTCATCGGATGGAAGATTTCTTCAGCGCCCCTTGGATGATCACTTCTGCCGGTCCGGATGTCCACTTGGGTTCCATCGCTGCTCGGCTGAGTGAAGACGACTCAAGGTAGGATGATCTTCAGGGGATTAGTGTTAGGTTTTTGTAAGGGGGGTTTGGGTTAGATTAGGGGTATGTGGGTGGTGGGTTTTAATGTTGGGGGGGGTTTGTATTTTTCATTTACAGGCAAAAGAGCTGAACTTTTGGGGGCATGCCCCCACAAATGGCCCTTTTAAGGGCTGGTAAGGTAAAAGAGCGTTGAACTTTATTTAATTTAGAATAGGGTAGGGCATTTTTTTATTTTGGGGGGGTTTGTTATTTTATTAGGGGGCTTAGATTAGGTGTAAGTAGCTTAAAATTGTTGTAATATTTGTAAAATGTTTGTAACTTATTTTTTTATTTTCTGTAACTTAGCTTTTTTTTATTTTTTGTACTTTAGTTAGTTTATGTAATTGTATTTAATTGTAGTTATTTGTAGGTAGTTTATTTAATTAATTTAATGATAGTGTAGTATTAGGTTTAATTGTAACTTAGGTTAGCATTTATTTTACAGGTAATTTTGTATTTCTTTTAGCTAGGTAGTTATTAAATAGTTAATAACTATTTAATAACTATTCTAACTAGCTAAAATAAATACAAAGTTACCTGTAAAATAAATATAAATCCTAAGATAGCTACAATATAATTATTATTTATATTGTAGCTATCTTAGGGTTTATTTTACAGGTAAGTATTTAGTTTTAAATAGAAATAATTTATTAAAGTATAGTGTAGTGTTAGGTGTAATTGTAACTTAGGTTAGGATTTATTTTACAGGTAAATTTCTCTTTATTTTAGCTAGGTAAGCTATTAAATAGTTAATAACTATTTAATAGCTATTGTACCTAGTTAAAATAAATTGAAAGTTGCCTGTAAAATAAAAATAAATCCTAAGATAGCTACAATATAATTATTATTTATATTGTAGCTATATTAGGGTTTATTTTACAGTTAAGCATTTAGTTTTAAATAGGATTAATTTAGTTCATAATATAAATATTATTTAGATTTATTTAATTAATATTTAAGTTAGGGGGGCGTTAGGGTTAGTGTTAGACTTAGGTTTAGGGGTTAATAACGTTATTATAGAGAGCGGCGGTATAGGGGGGCAGGATAGGGGTTAATAGGTATAATGTAGGTGGCAGTGGGCTCCGGGAGCGGCGGTTTAGGGGTTAATATGTATAGAGTAGCTTGCGGTGGGCTCCGGGAGCGGCGGTTTAGGGGGTAATAACTTTATTTAGTTGCGGCGGTGTAGGGGGGACAGATTAGTGGTGTTTAGACTCGGGGTACATGTTAGGGTGTTAGGTGCAGACAGATCCCATAGGAATCAATGGGATGTCTGGCAGCAGCGAACTTGTACTTTCGCTATGGTCAGATTCCCATTGATTCCTATGGGATCCGCCGCCTCCAGGCTGGCGCTTTGAAAACCAGGTACGCTGGGCCGTAAAAGTGCCGAGCGTACCTGCTAGTTTTTTGATAACTAGCAAAAGTAGTGAGATTGTGCCGCACTTGTGTGCGGAACATCTGGAGTGACGTAAGAATCGATCTGTGTCGGACTGAGTCCGGCGGATCGAAGTTTACGTCACAAAATTCTACTTTTGCCGGTCTCGAGCCTTTGATAACTAAGGCGAATCAGCCTCGCCACAAATACGCTGCGGAATTCCAGCGTATTTGAGGTTGACGGCTTGATAACTAGGCGCCAATATCACAACTGTGGCTTATGTCAATCATCAGGGTGGGACTCACAGTCCCCAAGCTATGAAAGAAGTATCTCGGATACTTGCTTGGGCGGAATCCAGCTCCTGTCTAATCTCTGCGGTGCATATCCCAGGTGTAGACAATTGGGAGGCGGATTATCTCAGCCGCCAGACTTTACATCCAGGGGAGTGTTCTCTCCATCCAGATGTGTTTTCTCAGATTGTTCAGATGTGGGGTCTTCCAGAGATAGATCTCATGGCCTCTCATCTAAACAAGAAACTTCCCAGATAACTGTCCAGGTCCAGGGATGTTCAGGCGGAAGCAGTGGATGCACTGACACTTCCTTGGTGTTATCATCCTGCTTACATCTTCCCACCTCTAGTTCTCCTTCCAAGAGTGATCTCCAAAATCATCATGGAACAGTCTTTTGTGTTGCTGGTGGCTCCAGCATGGCCACACAGGTTTTGGTATGCGGATCTGGTGCGGATGTCCAGTTGCCCGCCTTGGCCACTTCCGTTACGGCCGGACCTACTATCTCAACGTCCGTTTTTCCATCAGGATCTCAAATCATTAAATTTGAAGGTGTGGAAATTGAACGCTTAGTTCTGAGTCATAGAGGTTTCTCTGACTCAGTGATTAATACTATGTTACAAGCTTGTAAATCTGTCTCTAGAAAGATTTATTATAGAGTTTGGAAGACTTACATTTCATGGTGTTCTTCTCATAAATTCTCCTGGCATTCTTTTAGAATTCCTAAAATTTTACAGTTCCTTCAGGATGGTTTGGATAAGGGTTTGTCGGCAAGTTCCTTGAAAGGACAAATCTCCGCTCTTTCTGTTTTATTTCACAGAAAGATTGCTATACTTCCTGATATACACTGTTTTGTACAGGCTTTAGTTCGTATTAAGCCTGTCATTAAATCAATTTCTCCTCCTTGGAGTCTTAATTTGGTTCTGAAGGCATCACAGGCTCTTCCATTTGAGCCTATGCATTCTTTGGACATTAAACTACTTTCTTGGAAAGTGTTGTTCCTTTTGGCTATCTCTTCTGCTAGAAGAGTTTCTGAGCTATCTGCTCTTTCTTGTGAGTCTCCTTTTCTGATTTTTCATCAGGATAAGGCAGTTTTGCGGACTTCTTTTCAATTTTTACCTAAGGTTGTGAATTCTAACAACATTAGTAGAGAAATTGTTGTCCCTTCCTTATGTCCTAATCCTAAGAATTCTTTGGAGAGATCCTTACATTCTTTGGATGTGGTAAGAGCTTTGAAATATTATGTGGAAGCTACTAAAGATTTCAGGAAGACTTTCAGTCTATTTGTTTTATTTTCTGGTCCTAGGAAAGGACAGAAGGCTTCTGCTAGTTCCTTGGCTTCTTGGTTGAAACTTTTGATTCATCAAGCTTATTTGGAGTCGGGTCAGGCCCCGCCTCAGAGAATTACAGCTCATTCTACTAGATCAGTTTCCACTTCGTGGGCTTTTAAGAATGAAGCTTCAGTTGATCAGATTTGCAAAGCGGCAACTTGGTCCTCTTTGCATACATTTACTAAATTCTACCGTTTTGATGTATTTGCTTCTTTGGAAGCAGTTTTTGGTAGAAAAGTTCTTCAGGCAGCTGTTTCAGTTTTATTCTTCTGCTTTTGATTTAAGTTTTTTCTTTCAAAGATGAAATAAACTTATTTTTGTTTTGTTGTGGATTAATTTTTTCAGCGGAATAGGGCTGTTTTTATTTTTATTCCCTCCCTCTCTAGTGACTCTTGAGTGGAAGACTCCACATCTTGGGTATTGCTATCCCATACGTCACTAGCTCATGGACTCTTGCCAATTACATGAAAGAAAACATAATTTATGTAAGAACTTACCTGATAAATTCATTTTTTTCATATTGGCAAGAGTCCATGAGGCCCACCCTTTTTATGGTGGTTATGATTTTTTGTATAAAGCACAATTATTTACAAATTTCCTTTGTTGATGCTTTCTACTCCTTTCTTTATCACCCCACTGCTTGGCTATTCGTTAAACTGAATTGTGGGTGTGGTGAGGGGTGTATTTATAGGCATTTTGAGGTTTGGGAAACTTTGCCCCTCCTGGTAGGAATGTATATCCCATACGTCACTAGCTCATGGACTCTTGCCAATATGAAAGAAATGAATTTATCAGGTAAGTTCTTACATAAATTATGTTTTTGAAGTATTAGAAATCAAACAAATAACCGAGATTTTCAGAATTCAAGAATAGCATCTTGTTTCAATTTAGTTTAGAACAAGTTAATGTACTGATGGAAAGTGAAGCAAATATTAAGAAGTTCTTTGAAAAAATGGCAGGTTTATATTAATTCATTAGATGTCACTACACAAAAAACAATTATTAAGCCGTTCGAAAATTCAATTTTTATGTTGGAAGCTAATTTACGAGGCGAATGGCTGTATCCCCGAAATGACCAACGACCTACGTAATTACTTATTTATCCACGAGATTTGTGAAGGTTCTGTATGATTATATGTTAACTCTGTATTACTAGTAATTAAAATGTGCATATATGGCCATTTTTCTCTTTCAATAAAAAGAGAATATTTAAGGGAATATGTTATGTTATATATGACATTGCATAGAATATCGCTATAAAGAAAATATGAGGTGGTGTTACTTTTTTCCTATTTTCTAAATTTTTCTATTTTACCTTAAGATATTCATAGTTATCTAATTATCTGTTACATGTCAGGTATATCATGGATTTTTGTTTATGTATAGCCAGCCATATGAGTGATATTAGGTAGGCCAAGATTGTTCAATCTTTTTTTCTCACTGACCTTGATTTTACATGATTGTAAACAATGAATGGTAACTATGATTATGTCTATTTTCTTGTATACCTTAAATAAAAAAAAGAAGTGTTAAAAAAAACCAAAAAAACTCTTGAGGAATCATATATTTAATAATTAGTCCTAAAGTAATATTCCGGCTTACTTATATTTTCCATAAGTGCTCTATTTCAATTGGCCAATGAGATACCTGAGTTGTAGTTACTATTCTACAATTTATACTACAGAAAATGAGGTCCCATACACATAGGGGCCTATGTATCAAAGTTCTTGCAGACCTGATCCGACAGTGCGGATCAGGTTCCGCAAGACCTCGCTGAATGCGGAGAGCAATACCCTCTCCCTATTCAGCATTGCACCAGCAGCTCACAAGAACTTCTGGTGCAACGAAGCCCCCTGCAGACTCACGGCCAATGGGCCGCCAGCAGAGAGGTGTCAATCAACCCGATCGTACTCGATCGGGTTGAATTTTGGCGATTCCTGTCCGCCTGCTCAGAGAGACTTTAGACCGCTGCTTCATAACTACTGTTTCTGGTGAGTCTGAAGACTCGCCAGAAACACGGGCCCACAAGCTCCTTACAGAGCGTGATAAATGGGCCTCATTGACTCAACACAGGGGCGTATTTAGGTTTTGTGCTGCCGAAAAAGGCCCAGGTTTAAGGCCTTTTTTTAGACATAATATTTTTGGGGCAGGGTGTAAATTTTTTTTAAAAAAGAATGTCTTTTTAAGTAGATGTTCATTAGGGCTTGCATTCACTCTGGTCGAACACACACACACACACATATATATATATATATATATATATATATATATATATATATATATTTATATTAAGACATTATTTTGCAAGTCAGATGATTAAAGTGTTTATATCAGAAAAAAATATCCTTCACTGTATGATAGTTTGTCAGTAGGTAGTTGTTTAACCTTAAACATCTTCTTTGGTGATTGGCAGTTATTTAAGCAAAATATCTGCTTGGATAAATATGTAATGAATATACAAACTGGCCTTTAAAAGTACTTAAAAAATACAACAGTAGTTATGATAGGTTCAGGAATTGTATCCTAGGGGATAAAGTCACATGATACAATCATAATAAAGTATATACTTGTGTTGTGTTTTAAGTCACATAGTTGTATAGATTCAGCAATAAATACTTATTATTTGCATGTATGACAGATAGACAAACAGTAAATGTACAAGTATTTAGTGACTAATCCGTTTAAAGGATTACTTTCTGTTATAATTTTTAAGCTAAACAACTAACATATTAAAGTTAATAAACATAATTAAAACCTACTGACCTATATTTTCTCCAAAACGAAGTTTCATAACGTTCTAAAAGTTATATCTTTTATTCGCCGATGATGTCACGTTATCCTGCCCACTATTTTCAGCACTGCATGTTCAAAATACTTAAACCAATAACTTTGTGTTTAAAGCGCCATTTTGAAACCTAGGTATTGTAAACGGATTGGTACAGAGCAAAGGATACCCACGGAGTGGGTTTGGAAAACAATTAAATTTGCAGACAAGATTTCTGATATACGGTAGAGATATGTTAATGAAATGCTATTGATAAAAAGCGTATTTGGGGTAGTTAGTTAGTAACAGGCATAGAAAATATTTACTTACAGTGGCCCTTTAAGTATTTTAATGCCTAATGAAGATGTATTGAAGGGAGAAAGGCATATGCTGTTTCACAGTGGTCATGGCGTAGTGCACACTGCACTGTGTAGTCTGTGTGAGTCTCAATCACGCGGTGGCGCCAGGAAGAATACCACATTCCCCCTCAGTCCAGGCCAGGCTGCGCAAGTGAGCTCCGCCTCCACTGTCACCACGACATGCGCATCCACATACAATCCCATAGGATAGCAATAGCTGGGACAGCATTTAAGTCATTTATAATTGGTTGATTTAGCCACCCGGCTCTGAGTTCAGTAGAGTGGCCCTAGGGACTCAAAATTCTGCTGCCCCTTAAAAATCTGCCTCCCTAGGCACCGGCCTCGTTGGCCTATGCCTTAATACGCCCCTGACTCAACACTATTTTAGACTATACTTTATTGTATCTTTATTTAAACTGCCAACATAGTACAATCCATTAGCTGGTTTCACTATAACTCAACAACAGATATCTGATTTTTCATGTATACTATCTCGCTACAAATCCTGTCAATTTATTTGTTAATTGTGGTGCAAAACTTCTTATAGTGGTCTAAAAGTAACAGGTCTCTGGAATGTTAAAGTCTTATTACTTCATGTATGTTTTTGAAACCTCAATAAAAATTAAAAAAGTTTATTTTTGACTAATCTATCCCTTTAAATATGATTACAAGTGCCGTCAAGTGACTACACAATCTAATGAGCAATAAGTGGTTATTAAATTACCTTTCACTTTTTTACTATTTAGTGACAACTGAGTAACAAAATACAATGACAAAAGTGTGTTAACAAACTGTAAATGTGTTTATCAAACAGTACCTTACACTTGTCAGTTTTAAGGTGTGGCTAACTAACAAAAAATGGGGGGGAGTGGGCTGCTCTGTCTTAAAATTCCGGGGCTGTTTTTTGTCCCAGTACGGCCCTTGCAATACATAATTATCAAAACTGTGGAAGAGACTATTAAGACACTTTTTGCACAGGAATTGAAGAAACCTTTCACTTAAGGGGACAGTATTTTGTCATTTAGTGTTTTACATTGAGTCATTTAGTATTTATTTTAAATGTACAGTGGGCATATGCAAACAGGAAATATTTTTAGATATTATCCCAGTAGGAAGTTTTACAAATATAGCAAAACTTTTATGTACATTTTTAAGAAAAGACGTTTTACACGGTCATTAGGGGGCGCTCAATATCAGAATGTACAGTAGAAATGTATATTAAAATATATATGTACATGAAAAACTAAACCTTGACTATTAAACAATATATGATCTAAAATGGATAATGGACTCTCAGAAAGATGATATATCTCTATAGGTTAGTAGCCCAATGAATGAGCTAAAATCAGTCCTTAAAGTCCAATAATAAACTGGGGAATTAGTTAGTCTCTTGATTACTGGATGTAGTGAAATGCTTCAGAGGTCTGAAATCCACAAAGGCTGCACTCTCCCTTCTCCTTCGTAAAGCAGCAATTCTAGACAAATTAAAAAAACACAAAGAGGCGCCAAAATGTGCGTTTTAATAGGTTCACACCGTCAAGATGTATATAGTAAGCACAGGGTACTCACATTTACAAGGAGCACACCAATGTGCTTGTAGACATAGTCCGGTTATCACAGCTAACCGGCTAGCTGATCCTTGGTACTTGAACTGGAAACCAGGAAGTGTATAGAGACGGTCCGTCTCATATAGTAGTGATTCGCACCAATATAATGTCCGAATTAAGGTATTATGTTAAAATATTTATTGTCAGAAACAACAAGTAAAAACATACCATGGAACTTTATATACAGAGCATTAAAAAGATGTAGTATTACAACACGTTTCTCTGCACCATTGCCGTTTTATCAGGCATATTAAACATTTCAAAACTGTTGGCTTTATAGCCAAACACTACCATATGTCAAAAGAAACTCCCATTTGTGGGAGTGAACAATGAACCAATCTTTACTATCATCAAGGTGGGTGTGTAACTCGCACCTGTTCGTGCATACAGGTAAAATCAGCTCATCACTACCATATGAGACGGACCGTCTCTATCCACTTCCTGGTTTCCAGTTCAAGTACCAAGGATCAGCTAGCCGGTTAGCTGTGATAACCGGCCTGTGTCTACAAGCACATTGGTGTGCTCTTGTAACTGTGCGTACCCTGTGCTTACTTTATTTGATGGTGTGAACCTACTGATATGCACATTTTCGTGCCTCTTTTTGTTTTTTGAATATGTAAATTTTTAGAATGGTCTGGAGCACAACACATTGAGGCCGAATTATCAATTGTCTGTCGGACCTGATCCGACAGTGCGGATCAGGTCCGACAGACATCGCTGAATGCGGAGAGCAATACGCTCTCCGTATTCAGCATTGCACCAGCAGCTCACAAGAGCTGCCGGTGCAACGCTGCCCTCTGCAGACTCGCGACCAATCGGCCGCCAGCAGGGGGTGTCAATCAACCCGATCGTACTCGATCGGGTTGAATTCCGGCGATTCCTGTCCTCCTGCTCAGAGCAGGCGGACAGGTTTATGGAGCAGCGGTCTTTAGACCACTGCTTCATAACTGCTGTTTCTGGCGAGCCTGCAGGCTCGCCAGAAGCACAGGCCCTCAAGCTCCGTTCGGAGCTTGATAGATTGGCCCCATTGACTTAAATAAGTTTCTCACTAAAGTGTTCCTTTAGGAACAGAACTGCAGCATAAACAGAGGGCTACCTGAATATTCTGTGGAATACTGCAACAGGCACTTGCTGTCGTTGAGGCTAAAAAACCATATTGATAACTAGGACTACAACTACAAAAAACCTCTGCTGCCAAATTGCTATTGGGCATAGCTATACTTTTTTCAGCTGCCTGCTTCTACTCTGCATGCTTGAAATATAAAAAAAAGGACTTCAAATCTTAAAGTGATGGTAAATCCGAGCGTTTAAAAAACACTAGGATTTACCAACACTAAAAATAAAAAGGACTTTCAGTCATTAGTTTGTAAAAAAAATTATGCTAAACTCACCTTTCTGTGCCATGATTTCTTTGCTAAAGTCAGCGGCTCCGGCCAACCACGGCACAGCGCTCTGCACCATTGAGGTGACGTTTCCACCTCTAAACCAATAGCTGTGCTAGCATACAGAACACTGTCATATGACTTGCAAGGCTATTGGTTTAGAGGTTTGAAACATCACCTCAATGAAAAAAGAGCTCTGTGTTTCTGTAACAAGGAGGCAGTGGCACACAAAGGTTTTTTTTTTTTTATAAAGTGATGACTGAAAGTCCAGTTTATTTTTAGTGATGGTAAATCCTAGTGTTTTCTAAACACTCTGATTTACCATCACCTTAACCTTTTAATGCTGTTATGCCGTTCTATTCCGTCATAATTACACTAGGCTTTAAAGCCGTTATGAAGGAATAGAACGTCATAGCTAACGGCTGTCCTGAAGCCTACTGTGCTTCTCCGATTCGCGGTCTGGAGGGCGTTCCTAGGGTTATAGGGATGCCCCAGACCCGATCCAATAATTGAAATCTCTCGATCGTGTGATTTCAATTTGTTTACAATACATCGGAACAGTTGCTCTGATGTAGACACTTTAACCGTGCCAGGAAAGGGTTAAAATTGCAGCAACCATTGTACTTTTTCTCAACAAAAAAATAAAAGGATCTTCTAGATAATAAGATATCTCTTCATCCCAAATAAATAAAATATAAAATAAAATTAGAGATTTTTACTGTAGATTTGGTATTTTCTTCTCTATTTACACTGAAAAGCACATTTTTTGTTTAAGGACATAAAAATATATGCTGTTTGAAAATATATTTAGATTGCATAGTGTTCAACAGATTTGTACTGTATGTGTGAAAATAACTAGTTTTTCTTGTACTGGTTTCTAGGGGAAAACATAGATTTGGGAAAAAGATTGTGAGAAATTGGCACAAAAAGAGTCAAATAGGGTTGGTAAAAGAATATGACCAACCAATTAAATTATATATTAAATAGAATATATTAAATATAAAATTGAGAATTCAGTTCTACATTCAACTATTTTGTTTATTTATTTTTTGTTGGGGGGAGTCTCGTCTGACTTTAACAACTCCAAAACTATTTAATTTACTTAAAATATTCAGGATTTCCAGTCACTTATTGTATGAGCAAAAACTTCCCAATTTTTAAAGAAATGTGTTGAGGTAATTAAAGGGACAGTCAAGTCCAAAAATTTTTTCATGATTTAAATAGGAAATTTAATTTTAAACAACTTTCCAATTTACTTTTATCACCAATTTTGCTTTGTTCTCTTGGTATTCTTAGTTAAAAGCTAATTTTAGGAGGCTCATATGCTAATTTCTTAGACATTGAAGAATCTGAATGCATTTTGACCACTAGAGCACATTAGTCCATGTGTTTCCTATAGATAACATTGAGCTCATGCATGTGAAGTTACCCTGGAGTGAGCACTGATTGGCTAAAATGCAAGTCTGTCAAAAGAACTGAAAAAGGGGGCAGTTTGCAGAGGCTTAGATACAAGATAATCACAGAGGTAAAAAGTATATTAATATAACTGAGATAAGGAGCAGTCTGCAGAGGCTTAGATACAAGATAATTACAGAGGTAAAAAGTATATTAATATAACCGAGATAAGGGGGCAGTCTGCAGAGGGTTAGATACAAGGTAATCACAGAGGTAAAAAGTGTATTAATATAACTGTGATAAGGAGCAGTCTGCAGAGGCTTAGATACAAGGTAATCACAGAGGTAAAAAGTATATTAATATAACTGAGATAAGGGGCAGTCTGCAGAGGTTTAGATACAGGGTAATTACAGAGGTAAAAAGTGTATTAATATAACTGAGATAAGGGGGCTGTCTGCAGAGGCTAAGATACAAGGTAATCACAGAGGTAAAAGGTATATTAATATAACTGAGATAAGGAGCAGTCTGCAGAGGCTTAGATACAAGGTAATCACAGAGGTAAAAAGTATATTAATATAACTGAGATAAGGAGCAGTCTGCAGAGGCTTAGATACACGGTAATTACAGAGGTAAAAAGTGTATTAATATAACTGAGATAAGGGGGCTGTCTGCAGAGGCTTAGATACAAGGTAATTACAGAGGTAAAAAGTATATTAATATAACTGAGATAAGGAGCAGTCTGCAGAGACTTAGATAGAATGTAATCACAGAGGTAAAACGTATATTAATATAACTCAGAGAAGGAGCAGTCTGCAGAGGCTTACATACAAGGTAATCACAGAGGTAAAAAGTATATTAATATAACTGAGATAAGGAGCAGTCTGCAGAGGCTTAGATACAAGGTAATCACAAAGGTAAAAAGTATACTAATGTAACTGAGATAAGGAGCAGTCTGCAGAGGCTTAGATACAAGGTAATCACAGAGGTAAAAAGTATATTAATATAACTGAGATAATGGGCAGTCTGCAGAGGCTTAGATAGAAGGTAATCACAGAGGTAAAAAAGTATATTAATATAACTGAGATAAGGAGCAGTTTGCAGAGGCTTAGATACAGGGTAATCACAGAGGTAAAAAGTATATTAATATAACTGAGATAAGGGGCTGTCTGCAGAGGCTTAGATACAAGGTAATCACAGAGGTAAAAAGTATATTAATATAACTGAGATAAGGGGCAGTCTGCAGATGCTTAGATACAGGTTAATCACAGAGGTAAAAAGTGTATTAATATAACTGAGATAAGGGGGCTGTCTGCAGAGGCTTAGATACAAAGTAATTACAGAGGTAAAAAGTATATTAATATAACTGAGATAAGGAGCAGTCTGCAGAGGCTTAGATAGAAGGTAATCACAGAGGTAAAAAGTATATTAATATAACTGAGATAAGGGACCGTCTGTAGAGGCTTAGATACAAGGTAATCACAGAGGTAAAACGTGTATTAATATAACTGAGAAAAGGAGCAGTCTGCAGATGCGTAGATACAAGGTAATCACAGAGGTAAAAAGTATATTAATATAACTGAGATAAGGAGCAGTCTGCAGAGGCTTATATACAAGGTAATCACAGAAGTAAAAAATGTATTAATATAACTGAGATAAGGGGCAGTCTGCAGAGGGTTAGATACAAGGTAATCACAGAGGTAAAAAGTATATTAATATAACTGAAATAAGGGGGCAGTCTGCAGAGGGTTAGATACAAGGTAATCACAGAGGTAAAAAGTATATTAATATAACTGAGATAAGGGTCAGTGTGCAGAGTCTTAGATACAAGGTAATCACAGAGGTAAAATGTGTATTAATGTAACTGAGATAAGGAACAGTCTGCAGAGGCTTAGATACAGGGTAATCACAGAGGTAAACAGTGTATTAATATAACTGAGATAAGGGGGCAGTCTGCAGAGGCTTAGATACAAGGTACTCACAGAGGTAAAAAAGTGTATAAATATAACAGAGATAAGGGGGCTGTCTGCAGAGGCTTAGATACAAGGTAATCACAGAGGTAAAAAGTTTATTAATATAACTAAGATAAGGGCAGTCTGTAGAGGCTTAGATACAGGTAATCACAGAGGTAAAAAGTATATTAATATAACTGAGATAAGGGACAGTCTGCAGAGGCTTAGATACAAGGTAATCACAGAGGTAAAAAAATACATTACTATAACTGAGATAAGGAGCAGTCTGCAGAGGCTTAGATACAATGTAATCAGAGGTAAAAAGTATATTAATATAACTGAGATAAGGAGCAGTCTGCATAGGCTTAGATACAAGGTAATCACAGAGGTAAAAAGTATATTAATATAACTGAGATAAGGAGCAGTCTGCAGAGGGTTAGATACAAGATAATCACAGAGGTAAAAAGTATATTAATATAACTGAGATAAGGAGCAGTCTGCAGAGGCTTAGATACAAGGTAATCACAGAGGTAAAAAGTGTATTAATATAACTGAGATAAGGGGCAGTTTGCAGAGGCTTAGATACAAGGTAATCACAGAGGTAAAAGGTGTATTTCTATAATAGTGTTGGTTATGCAAAACTGGGGAATGAGTAATAAAGGGATTTAAAAAAAAAAATTCTGGTGTTGACTGTCCCTTTAAGTTCCAAGAACATGAAAAACAGGGTTTTCATTTGAAAGGCTAATTAAATTAAACTACGCCATAACTGAATCTATAATTGTCTTATTCTGAGTGTTTCATTTCATATTTATTCTCTTGTCCGCTGTGACATTTTATTGGTATCTAACAAGAACTTTGTCCTCAGAGATATATTTGCGGCTCAAACAAAGCAGGTATTGGTAATGCGCGTGTGCGTGCGACTGCGAACGCTCGCGAACTCGTGCACTGGAGACTATTCCGAGGCGATGCGGGCATGCGGCTGCTCGACGAGTAAACACAAACCGTGCACGAAAGACTGTCACGTATAAGACGCCAACTACATGCGCGCATGCGCAATTGAGACTGGTCATTGATTGGGCGAAGTGATATCAGGGCGGGCAGTTAAACTAAACCGGTTAAAATTGAATGCTGGCGGGAACATGAAGAAAATGGTATAATATTTAGCACATAACCCTCAATGCTTTTATTACTAACCTACTTGCTAAGTTGTTACTGTGTTAAGCAATATACACTTAGGTGTATGCCCTGTTATAAGAGGGATATAGCTTTTGTTATGTTTTATTTTGTAAACAAACAAATGTCTCACTTTGTATTTCCTGTAGGTGGGACTGGAGAAAGTGTTGGGGATAACGTTGCCAAGCAACAGCACCATCACCTGTGACCCAAATACTGGTCTGCTGGCTTACTCTGCTGGGTGAGACCCCATCTGTGTGACACAGAATAGCTACTGCATACAGTGACCCAGTGCATAATGATACAGTGACACATGGCAGTGTGATACATACAGTGACACAGAATAGCTACTGTATACAGTGACCCAGTGCATAATGACACAGTGACACATGGCAGTGTGATACATACAGTGACACAGAATAGCTACTGTATACAGTGACCCAGTGCATAATGATACAGTGACACAGGACAGTGTGATACAGTGACACAGAATAGCTACTGCATACAGTGACCCAGTGCATAATGACACAGTGACACAGGACAGTGTGATACAGTGACACAGAATAGCTACTGCATACAGTGACCCAGTGCATAATGACACAGTGACACAGGACAGTGTGATACAGTGACACAGAATAGCTACTGCATACAGTGACCCAGTGCATAATGACACAGTGACACATGGCAGTGTGATACATACAATGACACAGAATAGCTACTGCATACAGTGACCCAGTGCATAATGACACAGTGACACATGGCAGTGTGATACATACAATGACACAGAATAGCTACTGCATACAGTGACCCAGTGCATAATAATACCGTGACACAGGACAGTGTGATACAGTGACACAGAATAGCTACTGCATACAGTGACCCAGTGCATAATGACACAGTGACACATGGCAGTGTGATACATACAATGACACAGAATAGCTACTGCATACAGTGACCCAGTGCATAATGACACAGTGACACATGACACAGTGACACATGGCAGTGTGATACATACAATGACACAGAATAGCTACTGTATACAGTGACCCAGTGCATAATGACACAGTGACACAGGACAGTGTGATACATACAATGACACAGAATAGCTACTGCATACAGTGACCCAGTGCATAATGACACAGTGACCCATGGCAATGTGATACATACAATGACACAGAATACCTACTGCATACAGTGACCCAGTGCATAATGATACAGTGACACATGGCAGTGTGATACATACAATGACACAGAATAGCTACTGCATACAGTGACCCAGTGCATAATGATACAGTGACACATGGCAGTGTGATACATACAATGACACAGAATAGCTACTGCATACAGTGACCCAGTGCATAATGACACAGTGACACAGGACAGTGTGATACCTACAATGACACAGAATAGCTACTGCATACAGTGACCCAGTGCATAATGACACAGTGACACAGGACAGTGTGATACATACAATGACACCGAATAGCTACTGTATACAGTGACCCAGTGCATACTGACACAGTGACACAGGACAGTATGATACATACAATGACACAGAATAGCTACTGTATACAGTGACCCAGTGTATAATGATACAGTGACACAGGACAGTGTGATACATACAATGACACAGAATAGCTACTGTATACAGTGACCCAGTGCATAATGATACAGTGACCCATGGCAGTGTGATACATACAATGACACAGAATAGCTACTGTATACAGTGACCCAGTGTATAATGATACAGTGACACAGGACAGTGTGATACATACAGTGACACAGAATAGCTACTGTATACAGTGACCCAGTGCATAATTATACAGTGACATAGGGCAGTGTGATACATACAATGACACAGAATAGCTACTGCATACAGTGACCCAGTGCATAATGATACAGTGACACATGGTAGTGTGATACATACAATGACACAGAATAGCTACTGTATACAGCGACCCAGTGTATAATGATACAGTGACACAGGACAGTGTGATACAGTGACACAGAATAGCTACTGTATACAGTGACCCAGTGTATAATGATACAGTGACACAGGACAGTGTGATACAGTGACACAGAATAGCTACTGTATACAGTGACCCAGTGTATAATGATACAGTGACACAGGACAGTGTGATACAGTGACACAGAATAGCTACTGTATACAGTGACCCAGTGCATAATGATACAGTGACACATGGCAGTGTGATACATGCAATGACACAGAATAGCTACTGTATACAGTGACCCAGTGTATAATGATACAGTGACACAGGACAGTGTGATACAGTGACACAGAATAGCTACTGTATACAGTGACCCAGTGCATAATGATACAGTGACACATGGCAGTGTGATACATGCAATGACACAGAATAGCTACTGTATACAGTGACCCAGTGCATAATGACACAGTGACACAGTACAGTGTGATACATGCAATGACACAGTGACCCATGGCAGTGTGATACATACAATGACACAGAATAGCTACTGTATACAGTGACCCAGTGCATAATGACACAGTGACACAGGACAGTGTGATACATGCAATGACACAGTGACCCATGGCAGTGTGATACATACAATGACACAGAATAGCTACTGCATACAGTGACCCAGTGCATAATGACACAGTGACACATGGCAGTGTGATACATACAATGACACAGAATAGCTACTGTATACAGTGACCCAGTGCATAATGACACAGTGACCCATGGCAGTGTGATACATACAATGACACAGAATAGCTACTGTATACAGTGACCCAGTGCATAATGACACAGTGACACATGGCAGTGTGATACAGTGACACAGAATAGCTACTGCATACAGTGACCCAGTGCATAATGATACAGTGACACATGGCAGTGTGATACATACAATGACACAGAATAGCTACTGTATACAGTGACCCAGTGCATAATGACACAGTGACACATGGCAGTGTGATACATACAGTGACACAGAATAGCTACTGTATACAGTGATACAGGGCATAATGATACAGTGACACATGGCAGTGTGATACATACAGTGACACAGAATAGCTACTGTATACAGTGATACAGGGCATAATGATACAGTGACACATGGCAGTGTGATACATACAATGACGCAGAATAGCTACTGTATACAGTGACCCAGTGCATAATGACACAGTGACACATGGCAGTGTGATACAGTGACACAGAATAGCTACTGCATACAGTGACCCAGTGCATAATGATACAGTGACACATGGCAGTGTGATACATACAATGACACAGAATAGCTACTGTATACAGTGACCCAGTGCATAATGACACAGTGACACATGGCAGTGTGATACATACAGTGACACAGAATAGCTACTGTATACAGTGATACAGGGCATAATGACACAGTGACACATGGCAGTGTGATACATACAGTGACACAGAATAGCTACTGTATACAGTGACCCAGTGCATAATGACACAGTGACACATGGCAGTGTGATACATACAGTGACACAGAATAGCTACTGCATACAGTGACACAGTGCATTATGATACAGTGACACAGTACAGTGTGATACAATACAGTCTGATACAGTGACCCAGTGCATTATGATACAGTGACACAGTACAGTGTGATACATACAATGACACAGAATAGCTACTGCATACAGTGACACAGGGCAGTGTGATACATACAATGACACCGTGACATGACGGTGTGATACAGTGACATAGGGCAGTGTGATACATACAATGACACAGAATAGCTACTGTATACAGTGACCCAGTGCATTATGATACAGTGACACAGTACAGTGTGATACATACAATGACACAGAATAGCTACTGCATACAGTGACCCAGTGCATAATGATACAGTGACACATGGCAGTGTGATACATACAATGACACAGAATAGCTACTGCATACAGTGACACAGTGCATTATGATACAGTGACACAGTACAGTGTGATACATACAATGACACAGAATAGCTACTGCATACAGTGACCCAGTGCCTAATGATACAGTGACACATGGCAGTGTGATACATACAATGACACAGAATAGCTACTGTATACAGTGACCCAGTGCATAATGATACAGTGACACATGTCAGTGTGATACATACAATAACACAGAATAGCTACTGCATACAGTGACCCAGTGCATAATGATACAGTGACACATGGCAGTGTGATACAGTGACACAGGGCAGTGTGATACATACAATGACACAGAATAGCTACTGTATACAGTGATACAGGGCATAATGATACAGTGACACATGGCAGTGTGATACATACAGTGACACAGAATAGCTACTGTATACAGTGACCCAGTGTATAATGATACAGTGACACATGGCAGTGTGATACATACAATGACACAAAATAGCTACTGCATACAGTGACCCAGTGCATAATGACACAGTGACACATGGCAGTGTGATACATACAATGACACAGAATAGCTACTGCATACAGTGACACAGTGCATTATGATACAGTGACACAGTACAGTGTGATACAATACAGTCTGATACAGTGACCCAGTGCATAATGATACAGTGACACATGGCAGTGTGATACATACAATGACACAGAATAGCTACGGCATACAGTGACCCAGTGTATAATGATACAGTGACATAGGGCAGTGTGATACATACCGTGACACAGAATAGCTACTGCATACAGTGACCCAGTGTATAATGATACAGTGACACAGAGCAGTGTGATACAGTGACACATGGCAGTGTGATACATACAATGACACAGAATAGCTACTGCATACAGTGACCCAGTGTATAATGATAGTGTGATACATACAGTGACACAGAATAGCTACTGCATACAGTGACCCAGTGTATAATGATACAGTGACACATGGCAGTGTGATACATACAATGACACAGAATAGCTACTGCATACAGTGACCCAGTGTATAATGATACAGTGACACAGGGCAGTGTGATACAGTGACACAGAGCAGTGTGATACAGTGACACAGAGCAGTGTGATACAGTGACACATGGCAGTGTGATACATACAATGACACAGAATAGCTACTGCATACAGTGACCCAGTGTATAATGATACAGTGACACATGGCAGTGTGATACATACAGTGACACAGAATAGCTACTGCATACAGTGACCCAGTGTATAATGATACAGTGACACATGGCAGTGTGATACATACAATGACACAGAATAGCTACGGCATACAGTGACCCAGTGCATAATGACACAGTGACACATGGCAGTGTGATACATACAATGACATAGAATAGCTACTGCATACAGTGACCCAGTGTATAATGATACAGTGACACAGGGCAGTGTGATACATACAGTGACACAGAATAGCTACTGCATACAGTGACCCAGTGTATAATGATACAGTGACACAGAGCAGTGTGATACAGTGACACAGAGCAGTGTGATACAGTGACACAGAACTGTGTGATACATACAATGACACAGAATAGCTACTGCATACAGTGACCCAGTGTATTATGATACAGTGACACATGGCAGTGTGATACATACAATGACACAGAATAGCTACTGCATACAGTGATACAGGGCATAATGATACAGTGACACATGGCAGTGTGATATATACAGTGACACAGAATAGCTACTGCATACAGTGACCCAGTGTATAATGATACAGTGACACAGGGCAGTGTGATACAGTGACACAGAGCAGTGTGATACAGTGACACAGAGCAGTGTGATACATACAATGACACAGAATAGCTACTGCATACAGTGACCCAGTGTATAATGATACAGTGACACATGGCAGTGTGATACATACAATGACACAGAATAGCTACTGCATACAGTGACCCAGTGTATAATGATACAGTGACACATGGCAGTGTGATACATACAATGACACAGAATAGCTACGGCATACAGTGACCCAGTGCATAATGACACAGTGACACATGGCAGTGTGATACATACAATGACATAGAATAGCTACTGCATACAGTGACCCAGTGTATAATGATACAGTGACACATGGCAGTGTGATACATACAATGACACAGAATAGCTACTGCATACAGTGACCCAGTGTATAATGATACAGTGACATAGGGCAGTGTGATACAGTGACACAGGGCAGTGTGATACAGTGACACAGGGCAGTGTGATACATACAATGACATAGAATAGCTACTGCATACAGTGACCCAGTGTATAATGATACAGTGACACATGGCAGTGTGATACATACAATGACACAGAATAGCTACTGCATACAGTGACCCAGTGTATAATGATACAGTGACATAGGGCAGTGTGACACAGGGCAGTGTGATACAGTGACACAGGGCAGTGTGATACATACAATGACACAGAATAGCTACTGTATACAGTGACCCAGTGCATAATGACACAGTGACACATGGCAGTGTGATACATACAATGACACAGAATAGCTACTGCATACAGTGACCCAGTGCATAATGATACAGTGACACATGGCAGTGTGATACATACAGTGACACAGAATAGCTACTGCATACAGTGACCCAGTGCATAATGATACAGTGACACATGGCAGTGTGATACATGCAATGACACAGAATAGCTACTGCATACAGTGACCCAGTGCATAATGATACAGTGTCACATGGCAGTGTGATACATACAATGACACAGAATAGCTACTGCATACAGTGACCCAGTGCATAATGATACAGTGACACATGGCAGTGTGATACATGCAATGACACAGAATAGCTACTGCATACAGTGACCCAGTGCATAATGATACAGTGACCCAGTGCATAATGATACAGTGACACATGGCAGTGTGATACATACAATGACACAGAATAGCTACTGCATACAGTGACCCAGTGCATAATGATACCGTGACACATGGCAATGTGATACATACAATGACACAGAATAGCTACTGTATACAGTGACCCAGTGCATAATGACACAATGACACATGGCAGTGTGATACATACAATGACACAGAATAGCTACTGTATACAGTGACCCAGTGCATAATGATACAGTGACACATGGCAGTGTGATACATACAATGACACAGAATAGCTACTGCATACAGTGACCCAGTGCATAATGATACCGTGACATAGGACAGTGTGATACATACAATGACACAGAATAGCTACGGCATACAGTGACCCAGTGCATTATGATACAGTGACACAGTACAGTGTGATACATACAATGACACAGAATAGCTACTGCATACAGTGACCCAGTGCATAATGACACAGTGACACATGGCAGTGTGATACATACAATGACACAGAATAGCTACTGTATACAGTGACCCAGTGCATAATGACACAGTGACACATGGCAGTGTGATACATACAATGACACAGAATAGCTACTGCATACAGTGACCCAGTGCATAATGATACCGTGACACATGGCAGTGTGATACATACAATGACACAGAATAGCTACTGCATACAGTGACCCAGTGCATAATGACACAGTGACACATGGCAGTGTGATACATACAATGACACAGAATAGCTACTGCATACAGTGACCCAGTGCATAATGACACAGTGACACATGGCAGTGTGATACATACAATGACACAAAATAGCTACTGCATACAGTGACCCAGTGCATAATGACACAGTGACACATGGCAGTGTGATACATACAATGACACAGAATAGCTACTGCATACAGTGACCCAGTGCATAATGACACAGTGACAAATGGCAGTGTGATACATACAATGACACAGAATAGCTACTGCATACAGTGACCCAGTGCATAATGACACAGTGACACATGGCAGTGTGATACATACAATGACACAGAATAGCTACTGTATACAGTGACCCAGTGCATAATGACACAGTGACACATGGCAGTGTGATACATACAATGACACAGAATAGCTACTGCATACAGTGACACAGTGCATTATGATACAGTGACACAGTACAGTGTGATACAATACAGTCTGATACAGTGACCCAGTGCATAATGACACAGTGACACATGGCAGTGTGATACATACAATGACACAGAATAGCTACTGCATACAGTGACCCAGTGCATAATGACACAGTGACACATGGCAGTGTGATACATACAATGACACAGAATAGCTACTGCATACAGTGACCCAGTGCATAATGATACAGTGACACATGGTAGTGTGATACATACAATGACACAGAATAGCTACTGCATACAGTGACCCAGTGCATAATGACACAGTGACACATGGCAGTGTGATACATACAATGACACAGAATAGCTACTGTATACAGTGACCCAGTGCATAATGATACAGTGACACAGGGCAGTGTGATACAGTGACACAGGGCAGTGTGATACATACAATGACACAGAATAGCTACTGCATACAGTGACCCAGTGCATAATGATACAGTGACCCAGGGCAGTGTGATACAGTGACCCAGGGCAGTGTGATACAGTGACCCAGGGCAGTGTGATACAGTGACCCAGGGCAGTGTGATACAGTGACCCAGGGCAGTGTGATACAGTGACCCAGGGCAGTGTGATACAGTGACCCAGGGCAGTGTGATACAGTGACCCAGGGCAGTGTGATACAGTGACCCAGGGCAGTGTGATACAGTGACCCAGGGCAGTGTGATACAGTGACACAGGGCAGTGTGATACATACAATGACACAGAATAGCTACTGCATACAGTGACCCAGTGCATAATGATACCGTGACACAGGACAGTGTGATACAATACAGTCTGATACAGTGAACCAGTGCATTATGATACAGTGACACAGTACAGTGTGATACAATACAGTCTGATACAGTGAACCAGTGCATTATGATACAGTGACACAGTACAGTGTGATACAATACAGTCTGATACAGTGACCCGGTACATAATGATACAGTGACACAGTACAGTGTGATACAATACAGTCTGATACAGTGACCAAGTGAATAATGATAGTGACACAGTACAGTGTAATACACACAGTGTGACACAGTACAGTCTGCTATAGTGACACAGTACAGTGTGATACAATACAGTCTGATACAGTGACCCGGTACATAATGATACAGTGACACAGTACAGTGCGATACACAGTATGACACAGTACAGTCTGATACAGTGACACAGTACAGTCTGATATAGTGACACAATACAGTGTGATACAATACAGTCTGATACAGTGACACAGTACAGTGCGATACAGTGACACAGTACAGTCTGATACAGTGACCCGGTACATAATGATACAGTGACACAGTACAGTGCGATACAGTGTGACACAGTACAGTCTGATACAGTGACACAGTACAGTGTGACACAGAGTCTGATATAGTGACACAGTACAATGTTATACACACAGTGTGGCACGGTACAGTCTGATACCCTAGGGCATCTTGTTATAAACGTTTAATCTGTAAATCCTTTAATTTTTATTGGCATTAATTGCATTTTTTGACTTCCCCACCTAGATGCGTGATTGTGCTTTTATGTCCTGAACTCAACAAACAAACCCACATTTTCAATACTTCAAGGTAAGATAAATAAAATGTATCCATCGAAGGGGCATGGAACCCACATCCCCCCTCCCCCCATGATTTAGATAGGACATACTATTTTAAACCACTTTCCAATTTACTTCTGTTATCTAATTTGCTTCATTCGCTTTATATCTTTTGTTTAAAAGCATTTCTAAATATAAGTGGCTGCAAATACAGGTGAAACTCGAAAAATTAGAATATTGTGCAACAATTCATTTATTTCACTAATGCAACTTTAAAGGTGAAACTAATATATGAGATAGACTCATTACATGCAAAGCAAGATAGTTCAAGCCGTGATTTGTCATAATTGTGATGATTATGGCTTACAGCTCATGAAAACCCCAAATCCACAATCTCAGAAAATTAGAATTTTACATGCAATCAATAAAACAAGGATTGTTCATACCTGTAGAACAATATCGGACCTCTGAAAAGTATAAGCATGCATACTGTATGTACTCAGTTCTTGGTTTGGGCCCCTTTTGCAGCAATCACTGCCTCAATGCAGCGTGGCATGGAAGCTATGAGCCTGTGGCACTGCTGAGGTGTTATGGAAGACCAGGATGCTTCAATAGCGGCCTTCAGCTCTTCTGCATTGTTCGGTCTCACGTCTCATCTTTCTCTTGGCAATGCCCCATAGTCTCTATGGGGTTCAGGTCAGGCGAGTTTGCTGGCCAATCAAGCACTGTAATCCCACAGTCATTGAACCAGGTTTTGGTGCTTTTGGCAGTGTGGGCAGGTGCCAAGTCCTGCTGGAAAATGAAGTCAGCATCCCAATAGAGCTTGTCTGTTTAAGGAAGCATGAAGTGCTCCAAAATCTGGTAGACTGCTGCGTTGACCCTGGATTAATGAAGCACAGTGGACCAACACCAGCAGATGACATGGCTCCCCAAATCAACACAGACTGTGGAAACTTCACACTGGACTTCAAACATCTTGCAGTGTGTTCCTCTCCATTCTTTCTCCATACTCATGAGATGCAAAATTTGCTCTCATCAGAAAAGGACTTTGGACCACTGAGCAACAGATCAGGTCTGTTTTTCTTTATCCCAGGTAAGACGCTTCTGATGTTTGTTGTTCAGGAGTGGCTTGACAAGAGGAATACGACATTTGAAGCCCATGTCCAGGATCCGTCTGTGTGTGGTGGCTCTTGTGAAAGTCCCCAACACTTTTGAATGGCCTTTTCCTGACAATCATCTCCAGGCTGCGGTTATCCCCGCTGCTTGTGCACCTTTTTCTTCCACACTTTTCCCTTCCACATAACTTTCTATTAATGTGCTTTGATACAGCACTTTGTGAACATCCAACTTCTTTTGCAATTACCTTTTGAGGCTTTCCCTCCTTATGGAGGGTGTCAATGATGGTTTTCTGCACAACTGTCAGGTCAGCAGTCTTTCCCGTGAATATGATTCCTACTGAACCAGACTTAGAGACCATTTAAAGGCTCAGGAACCCTTTGCAGGTGTTATGGGTTAATTAGCTGATTAGAGTGGGACACGTTGAGCCTAGAATATTGCACCTTTTCACAATATTCTAATTTTCTGAGATTGTGGATTTGGGGTTTTCATGAGCTGTAAGACATAATCATCACAATTATGACAAATCACAGCTTGAACTATCTTGCTTGTAATGAGTCTATCTCATATATTAGTTTCACCTTTCAAGTTGCATTAGTGAAATAAATTAACTTTTGCACGATATTCTAATTTTTCGAGTTTCACCTGTAGATGCCTCGTGTGATTGGCTCACTCATGTGCATTGCTATTTCTTTAACAAAGGATATCAAGAATTAAGCAAATTAGAAAATCAATGTAAATTGAAATGTTGTTTAAAATCACTTTCTCTATCTGAATCATGAAATAAAATTTTTGGGTTTCATGTTCCTTTAAAGGATGTGCTTGAAAGCTTTTTTTTTTTTTAAACGTCGACGATAATCATACTATATTGTTTTTTTTTATATATACAAAAATGTCAGAGTGTTTTTGTTTTACAGATATTTACTCACTTAACCCTTTCAGTACTAACGACGGCTTTGAGCCGTCGCAGAGTTTCCCACTCAGGTGCTAATGACGGCTCAGAGCTGTCGCTAGCACTTTTCCACTTTGAGGGAGATCCGGGGGCTCCTACCCACTCCTACCCCAGTGATTGGGCCTGTATAGTGACAGGCATCACAGGAGCTTCACGTTTTGCGTGGTGAAGTCACGTGCAATGACATGATGACGTCACCGCGCAACTTTATTAACAAAATACAATAAGTAAAGGGAAAGGGGGCGTGCTGCTTAGAAGCCTGTATCTCAGGCATTTAAGCAGCTACAGACCCCGAAGACCTACTGTTAGAAAGGCAATCGCCTAACCTTTCCAACAGGGATCTGAAAAGAAAAAAAAAAGTTACAAATTTAAAAACCCTCAAATCAGCTTAGTACTCAAAGGGTTAAGGACCAGCATCGTACCCTTTATGCCCCTGGTCTTTCTATGGGGATTGAATGTTCCGGTGGGCAGCAGGAAGGAGGGGAGGGTATAATAGCACGGTCACGCCGCTTGTGGTGGGGCCCACGCTGTTATACCCAAGAAAACCCTTAACGATCTGCGACATACAGGGTACGTCATGGTCATTAAGGGGTTATAGAAAAAACAACTTTAATGGTATAGTTTAATTAAATTTACTATGTAATTTAGAGTGCTGTAGTTAAATGATCTGCTAAACTCAACCTGATTTATTATTGAGTTGTATTTATCTACATTTTCTTTGCCATGATTTGTTTGAATTATATTTTTTCTTCTTCTAGTAAAACGTTGAGTGCTTTGTCCTTTTCCCCAGATGGAAGATATATTGCTGCTGGAGAGGTATCTTATTTATATAAATGATTTATTTATTTATTTACTAATCTTAAAGGCACACTTAACACCTGATAAAAATCCTTAAAACTCATTTATTTCTATGAATTAAAGCCAATTAACCACTGCTGTCTGTTTTATTTGTTCAGCTTACCCCAAAGTGTTAAAAAAATATTGTTTTGAAGAAGAATGCTAAATAGGTGCTTTTTTCTCCAATGCATGGTGCCCTGTTGTAACGGGACACACAGCATATTTCCCTATAATGTATATATAGAGGAATAATAGCTGCAGCACTCCCTCACTATTTGCAGAGCTGGTGCTGCAGTTTATGCAGAAAATCTGTAACTGAAATTCAATATTTTATTAACATCCTTTTGTATGTAAAAATGTTTAGTGTTTAAACTTTAACACTCTATAACGTTCCTTAGCTATGTGAATGCACGGATCCAGGCAGGGTTATAAATCAATAAGCTCCGGGTCCAGAGAGGGAGGGGGGCTCCAGTCCGTGGAAGAAAACACTGAATTAATCATGCTGCATATACTTTTACTTGATTTATTCAATACAATATTTGGTTTTATTTTCATACATCTAGATTACTGTATATATGTAATGTAGATGTATGAAAATAAAACCAAATATTGTATTGAATAAATCAAGTAAAAGTATATGCAGCATGATTAATTCAGTGTTTTCTTCCACGGACTGGAGCCCCCCTCCCTCTCTGGACCCGGAGCTTATTGATTTATAACCCTGCCTGGATCCGTGCATTCACATAGCTAATGAACGTTATAGAGTGGTAAAGTTTAAACACTAAACATTTTTACATACAAAAGGATGTTAATAAAATTATTGAATTTCAGTTACAGATTTTCTGCATAAACTGCAGCACCAGCTCTGCAAAATAGTGAGCGAGTGCTGCAGCTATTATACCTCTATATATACATTATAGGCAAATATGCCGTGTGTGTCATGTGACTCCTGTGCCGTTACAATATGGCAGAATACATAGCCGCATCAAGCACTGGATAAGAATTCTAATAGAATACACTTTTCTTTACATTTTTAGGGTAAGCTGAACTTCCAGCATAAAGAACTGTACTCAGTTTTGTATTATTACTAAGTAGAAGTTAGTTTTAATGATTTTTAGTAGTCAGATGTTTAATGTCCCTTTTAAAGCCTGTGTACATGGGCCAAAATGTGTCCAAGTCCCTCCCCGTACCTCATTTACCCACCCCTCCCTCCAAGAACCTTTCCCTACCCTCTGATCCTTCCTTCCCTACCCCCCCCCCCTGCCGCTCTGAACATTTTTTAAGCGTTGCTGTCCCGCTCCCCTCCAGCGATGGGCCGCCCACCCGCCTCCCTCCTAACCCTCCCACGCCACCAACTTGTCTATATCCTACTAATCCTTTAAGGCTTTGCACCCTTTCTCGCGCAGTCGGACACGCCCCACTGATCCTTAAGGTCTCGTGCAGTTGGACACGCACGTAGTCTGTCACTGAACACTGATCCTTATGGTCATGTGTGTTTGTCTTGTGCTGCAGTCTCTACTGTGCATGACTGCATCGGACAAACATACCTGACCTTTTATAATATATGATTTTAATGGATTAGAGAGAAAACAATTAGGAGCTGTTTTTTTTGTGATTCAGACAGAGCATCTTAATATACAATTTTTTTTTTTCCAATTTACTTCTGATATCAAATTTGCTTTGTGTTCATGGTATTCTTGAAGAGATATCTAGGTAGGTAAAATGCACATTTCTGGAACACTACGTCAGAAAAAGGTGCTCTTACAAATGTATAACATTAGTTGCCATATATTGCTGCAGATACCTGCACTCTCCTGAGCCTACTTAGGTATGCTTTTCAATAAAGGATGCCAAGACAAAAAACAATATCATTGAAGTAAATTAGTAAGTTGTTTAAAATTGCATGTTATATCTGAATCATGAACGAAAATGTTTTTTTGTTTCATGTCCCTTTAATTGCATATTTTAACATTAATGTAATGAAAAGTTGTGTAACAAACATTGAACCATTATTAAAATTATCTGTTAGCTTTATATTTGCTTAAAGGGATATTATACTGTAAAATTGGTTTACCTTTAAAGGGACATGAAACTCAAGTTTCTTTCCTGATTCAGACAGAGCATACAATTTACTTCTATTAACAAATTTGCTTTGTACTCATGGCATTCTTTGTTGAAGGGATAGTGAGATAAGTAGAGTGCACATTTCTGGAGCAGTACACAATAGGAAACACTGCTGCCGACTACTATTTTTGTAAATGTAAAAAAAGTTGTAAAACTGCTGCCATATATTGCTACAGTCACGTGCACACTCCT
Source organism: Bombina bombina (assembly GCF_027579735.1). Lineage (NCBI taxonomy): Eukaryota > Metazoa > Chordata > Amphibia > Anura > Bombinatoridae > Bombina > Bombina bombina. The sequence goes on along the minus strand of NC_069505.1, from coordinate 592,020,551 downwards.
ACACCTTAATTCCTGCTTTCAACAAAGGATACCAGGAGAACAAAGTACATTTCATAATAGAAGTAAATTGGAAAGTTTTTTTAAAATGTTACACTATCTGAATGATGAGACATTTTTGGGGTTTTACTTTTATTGTGTTTCTAATGACTTGTTATACCATCTGCACAATATAAAATGTATCCTTTAGACTTATTTTTGTATATACCATATATGTTTTTTCCTCTTTGAAACCATTAGACCAATTACTTCCATACACTGAGTCACTGATGGACGAATAGAGGACTGAAGGGAAAGACTGGAAGCAAGAATTTTTTATTTTCTGACCTCCGTCAGAAAAATCTTCATAGACAGAGAATCTATGATCGTTCCCAAAAAGCATACCCTGGTGTTTGGCACCAGGGAACTCTTTTCCAGATTTGCTTTCCACCAGTGAGTACGAAGAATAGACAACAGTGTGTCTGTGTGAGATTTTGCTAAAGGAAAAGATGGCACCTGAACCAAGATGTCATCCAGGTAAGGTGCCACCTCTGTACCCTGAGATCTGACCACCGCCAAAAGGGCCCTAGGACCTTTGTAAAGATCTGAGGAGCCGTGGCAAGGCCGAGAGGAAGGGCAACATATTGGGAAGTGTTTATCTAGAAAGGAAAACTGTGGGAATTGATGATTTTCCCTGTGAATAGGAACATGTAGCTACACGTCCTTCAGGTCTATGGAAGTCATGAACTGACCCTCCTGAACCAAGGGAAGAATGGAGCGAATAGTTTCCATTGTGAAGGACAGAACCACAAAAAGGTTTGAATAGAATCCTTGACCCTGTTCCGCAACAGGAACTGGGACAATCACTCCCAGAGAAGATAGGTCCTTTACGCAGTTTAAGAAGGCCTCTCTCTTCTCCTGGTTTGCAGATAATCTTGATAGGATAAATTTGCCCCTGAGGGGACAAGACTTGAACCCAACCTGTATCTCTGGGATAATACTTCCACAGCCCAAGGATCTGTGACATTGCGGATCCAAGCCTGCTGAAAGAAGTAAAGCCTACCCCCTACTTGATCCAGGACTGGGTCGGGGGTGGCCCCTTCATGCTGACTTAGACTCAGAGGAAAGGTTTCTTGGTTTGTTTCCCCTTATTCCAAGGTTGACTGGACTTCCAAGAAGTCCTGAACTACTCGGGCTTGGAAGAAGAGGAGGAAGACTTTTGTCCTTTGAAGTTGCAAAAGAAACGAAAATTAGAATACTGGCGAACCTTAGGTCTAGCCTTCTTGTCTTGAGGTAGGAAAGATCCTTTTCCACCAGTAAATTCGAAAATAATCTCGGCCAAACCAAGACCAAAAAAAGTATTTCCCTTAAAAGGCAAATAATATTATGTTAGGGATCCAAAAGAGGAATTTGGGCTTTAAAGCCCAGTGCTGAATTACACACTATTACAGTAAATTATATAAAGATTAAAAGATACACTTTATTAACATATATGCAACACATACATATAAAATATACAGCTAGTTTACCAGATGCTAGTGGGTAAATCCCTTCCACTTCCTAAATGTTAATCTGGTGTCCAGCTGCTGATTAAAATAGAGCTGCGTGCTCTGCGAGAGACTATGGAATTAGTTATGTGCCAGTACAGGGATTCAAACAAACTTACATCTATGCGCTCAAAAGCGACCTCCTTCCTGCGTACTGCTGTGATTGAACACTGTCAGCCGTGATCCCTAATAATAAGTGGCATACATTCAAAAATGTCCTGTTTTTTTAGAGCTTAAATTAACACTCCCTTATCATGGAGTGTGTAAAGGCAGCTAAACGTAGCAGCATCACACAATCATTCATATTAAAAGGGCTTTTTGTAGGACATTGCCCTAAGTTAAACAGCTCTTTTGCAGTTACAAAAAAATTCTAAGTCCCCCCAAACAGTAAAACCCACCACCCACCAAACCCCCCAAAATAAATAAACCGAACACTAAAAAAACTAAACTATCCATTGCCCTGAAAAGGACATTTGTATGGGCATTGCCCTTAAAAGGGCATTCAGCTCTCTTGCTGTCCATCCCTAATGTAAAAAATAATTTTTTTAAAAAAAATAAACCTGTCAACCCCCAAAAATTAAGATAAAATTACAAAAAATAAAAATATCTAATATTACAGAAAATAAAAAAACAAAATTACCAAAGTTTAAAAAATTATAACTAATCACTATGAAAATAAAAAAGCCCCGCCGAAATAAAAACACCCCCTAATCTAAAAATAAACTACCAATAGCCCTTAAAAGGGCCTTTTGTAAGGCATTGTCATAAGTTTAACAGCTCTTTTTAGAATTAAACATACGAAGACCCCCTAACAGTAAAACCCCTCACCCATCAAACCCCCCAAAATAAAAAACCTAACACTAAAAAACCTAAACTATCCATTGCCCTGGAAAGGGCATTTGTATGGGCATTGCCCTTATAAGGGCATTCAGCTCTTTTGCTGCCCATCCCTAATCTAAAAAAATTAAGTTAAAAAATAACACTAAAGTCCCAAATAGATACTCGCAGGTACTGAATTCCAGCGGAGAAGTTCCTCTTCCATGCGGTGAAGTCTTCTTCCAAGCGTCCGACATCGTCTTTCAAGCGGGGACCTCTTTCTTCATCCAGGACAGCGGAACTGAAGACCGAGGACAGCGGAACTATTGGCTGTTTTACTGTTAGGGGGTCTTAGTATGTTTAATTCTTAAAAGAGCTGTTAAACTTAGGGCAATGCCCTACAAAAGGCCCTTTTAAGGGCTATGGGTAGTTTATTCTTAGGTTAGGGGGTGTTTTTATTTTGGGGGGGGCTTTTTTATTTTCATAGGGATTAGGTTTAATTTTTTAAACTTCGGTAATTTTTGTTTTTTTATTTTCTATAATGTTAGCCTTTTTTATTTTTTGTAACTTTAGTTTTTTTTGTTATACTACTTGTTAATACTACTTTTGTTAATCTCATATTTCTTGTTCGTATTGGGAGGTGTGAAGAATTTTGTAGGTATCACGTTCCTGCAAGCTTTACAGCGACTGCATTTATAAAAACCTTTTGGTTTCCCTTAACACAATAGTGACTATTAGTCAGAATGTCCTTCAGGTTTTGTGATCTTCTATTCGTTATCAGTGGGTTTTCTGTTACTATTTCCAACAGATCGGGATCATCTATAAATACATGCCAGTGTTTCTTGAAGACCTGGCGAATTTTATGATTATTTTTTATCAAATGTACCTATGATTCTTATTGTCGGTTTCCGTTCTTGTTCACATTCACGACCCATTCTTGTTCCACTTAGTAAGGATCTTCTATCTATCGCTTTTGCTCTTTAGTAAGCTTTTTTGAGGCACTGATTGGGGTATCCCCTCTCTCTGAACCTTTTTCTTAGTTCTTGTGCCTCTCTTTTAAAATCCTCCTCCTTACTGCAGTTTCTTCTCGCTCTTATGTACTGTCCCGTGGGTATACCTAATTTCTGTCTCTTTGGATGGAAGCTCTTCCATTCAAGAAGGCTAATTAGTTGATGTGCTTTTTCTATAAAGTTTAGCATTTAAAGAGCCATCATTTTCCTTTGTAATCAAAAGGTCTAGAAAAACAATATTGGTTTCGTCTATCGTGTGTGTATTTCATTCCTTATATATTATTGTTCAACTATATCATAAAGTTCAGAAAATCATTTTTGTTTCCAGACCACAGTATCAGCACATCATTGATGTACCGTAAGTACAGATCAATGTATTTCATGAATGGATTGACATCCTGGTTCAGGATGTTCATTTGTTCTATCCACCCCAGAAAAAGGTTGGCATATGTTGGTGCACAGCAGGTCCCCATTGCAGTACATCTTTTTTTGTATATACACTTTATCAAATAAAAAATAGTTATGCGTTAGGACGAATTCTAGCAGGTTAATGTCAAAATCATCCTTAGCACTTCCTTTTGGGTTTACAGTTTTTTTTTAATGTTTAACTGCCTTTATTCCTAGCTCATGCATGATGTTAAAGTCTTTCTACATCTATGCTCGCTAATAGAGTGTTGCCATCCACTACCATGTTTTCTAAGCAGTTCAGGACATCTTTTGTGTCGTGGACATATGATATTATTGTATGTACAAAGTTTCTGAGCTTTTTATCCAAACAAATGCTAACCTTTTCTGTAAGGCATCCATTGCCCGATACAATGGGCATACCTGGGGGGTTGTTTATGTTTTTGTGTATATTTATTAATCTTATATTGATGTTCATCCTTAGTGAATAATCTCTCATTGAATCCTCAGCCTAACATAGAGGTCAGCTCATTTGTGAACTTTTCTGTTGGATCTGTACTGATAATGCTGTAGTTCTCATTATTATCTAATATATGCTTGCACATTTTTAGGTAATTTTTGTTAGTCATGATTACTGTATTACCTCCCTTATCAGCATTTTTAGAGTGATGTTTGTATTATTTTTCAGTTCCATTAGGGCTGTTCTCTCTTTAAAACTCAGATTTTTGCCTAGTGTGCTTTTTGTGTTTAGGGCTTACAATTCAGTTGTTACTAGAGCAACACATTTTTCTATCGTAGGATATTTTGAGACCATTGGGATGAATGTACTTTTTTTCTTTAACTACACTCTTATTACCATCATCTAGGGGATTCTAATTTTCATTTAATAACTCGGGCATAGCCTGAACCATATTATGGTCTTTGTCTTCAATCCCCAGGTCATTGAGCTGATTTCTGCTTATATTTTTGTGATATTTGTGTAGTGCCAATTTTCTTGCAAATAGATGCGTGTCTTTAACCCAATCAAATTTAATGTATTTTGCTGTTGGTATGAAAGATAATCCCTTAGCTAATAGTGTATGATGTTCTTGTCTTAAAGGGACCAAAGACACATTTATTATCTGGAAGTCTTTCTTATCTTTTTTGTTTGTTGTGTGGTCTGCCCTTGTATTTCTGCCTTGTTCTTATTGTCCTTTTTGGGGGAACAGATCTTTCTCTAAGAAAAAAAAATCCTTGTAATGGCAGGCTCATTTAATGGAACTGAGGTGCCTATTGTTGTTGTAGGTGTTTATTCCTCCTCTGATGTGTCTGATTCAGTGGCTGAGCTATCTGACTAATTTATACTTTTCGATTTTCAGTATTGTGTCTCGGATTTCTTCTTTTATAATTGGATTTATATATGTTCCCTTTCTGAAGATCAGACCAATCTCTTTGTAACTTTCTACTTTTCATTTTACTAAGTTCTTCTTTAAGTTTGTCAATATGGAATTTTAGTTTTTGGATCAAGTGTATCAAATTCTTTATGCGTAATACTCTGTTAATTGCATTAGATCTAGTGAGCACTTTGATAGACTCTCTTGCCACCTTGATATAATTTTTTTTATCACTAATGTGAAAAAATTGCGCTAATTGTATGCGTAGGCCTCTGGGTACCAGCTTGTTTTTAACATAATTTTCAATACTAAAAATTTCCCAAAATGATTTACTTGTTTTTTTCATTATTTTAGCAATGTTTTTAAAGGCCTCTTCAATGTTCGTAGCTTGTGGGCATATATTCCCTACATTTAGGGTGAGCATTCTTTCTGCCTCTTGTTTCCATTGATCAAAGTCAATAGTTTAGGATACGTAACCCGCCATTGATACTTAAATATCCCACCTCACAGGGCGCAAATTCAAATGTGAATTAAATCACAAAAAAGTAATATTACATTAGGGATCCAAAAAAGGAATTGGGACTTTAAAGCCCAGTGCTGGATTACACACTATTACAGTAAATAATTTAAAGATTAAAAGATACACTTTATTAACATATATGTAACACATACATTTAAAATATACAGCTAGTTCACCAGATGCTAGTGGGTAAATCACTTCCACTTCCTAAATGTTAATCTGGTATCCAGCAGCTGGACACTAGATTAACTTTTAGGAAGTGGAAGTGATTTACCCACTAGCATCTGGTGAACTAGCTGTATCTTTTAAATGTATGTGTTTCATATATGTTAATTAAGTGTATCTTTAAATCTTTATATAATTTAACTTAAAAGGCAAAGACAGATGTTTAGACTTGGAAGTAACATCCGCAGACCAAGATTTTAGCCACAGAGCTCTGCGACCTAGAACCGCAAAGCTAGAAATTTTGGCTCCCAGCCTAACAACTTGCATGCTGGCATCACAGATAAAGGTATTAGCCAGCTTTAGAGCTTTGATCCTATCCTGGATCTCCTCCATGGTAGTCTCCTATGAAACAAGATCAGACAAGGAGTCGCACCAATAAGAAGCTGCCCCTGCAACCGTAGCAATACTTGCAACTGGTTGCTATTGTAAACCCTGATGAATATACATATTTCTTAAATAAGCTTCCAGTTTCTTATCCATAGGGTCCTTGAACAAGGAACTATCCTCAAGGGGAATAGTTGTTCTTTTGGCTAGAGTAGTTATAGCGCCCTCTACCTTAGGTACGGTGTGCCATGAATCATGCAACAGGAAACATCTTTTAAAAAACAGGGGACGAATAATTTGCACAGGAGGAATACTTTGAGCCTCCAAGCAATATAAACATTTATTAAATGAGGGATCCAAATTTATTTCAGATTCCATTCTGCTAAAAATTGATTCCCAACTAAAAGGACTTAAAATAAAAAACTCCTATTATCACACACAAGAAAATGGCTGGCTGAGAAGAAATTTTGAATTTATTAAATACAAAGGCACCATATACCTCAGCAGTGCTGAGGACTCACCAACTTCTGGGACCAGGAACGATTCCCACTAGCAGACTAGGACGATTTGCTAGTAAAGGCAGTATACAGATCTCAAGTCCGTCGAAGACACTCAGTTTGGTATTTAGATCAAACAACTTGCTTAGGACGCTCCTCTCTCCACAACCGATAAATGGAAACTGCAGAGCGGAGGGGGATCATGTGATTGCAACCAAAATTTTTTCTGCAACATAGAAAACGAGCGTGATTACGCTGCGCTGAACTTCCTAAAGTCTCCAACTGATTAACCCCTTAATGACCACAGCACTTTTCCATTTTCTGTCCGTTTGGGACCAAGGCTATTTTTACATTTTTGCGGTGTTTGTGTTTAGCTGTAATTTTCCTCTTACTCATTTACTGTACCCACACATATTATATACCGTTTTTCTCGCCATTAAATGGACTTTCAAAATCTACAATTATTTTCATCATATCTTATAATTTGCTATAAAAAAAATACAAAATATGATGAAAAAAACCAAAAAAAACCCACTTTTTCTAACTTTAACCCCAAAATCTGTTACACATCTACAACCACCAAAAAACACCCATGCTAAATAGTTTCTAAATTTTGTCCTGAGTTTAGAAATACCCAAAGTTTACACGTTCTTTGCTTTTTTTGCAAGTTATAGGGCAATAAATACAAGTAGCACTTTGCCATTTCCAAACCACTTTTTTTCAAAATTAGCGCTAGTTACATTAGAACACTGATATCTTTCAGGAATCCCTGAATATCCCTTGACATGTATATATTTTTTTTTAGAAGACATCCCAAAGTATTGATCTAGGCCCATTTTGGTATATTTCATGCCACCATTTCACCGCCGAATGCGATCAAATAAATTTTTTTTTCACTTTTTCACAAATTTTTTCACAAACTTTAGGTTTCTCACTGAAATTATTTACAAACAACTCATGAAATTATGGCATAAATGGTTGTAAATGCTTCTCTGTGATCCCCTTTGTTCATAAATAGCAGACATATGTGGCTTTGGCTTTGCTTTTTGGTAATTAGAAGGCTGCTAAATGCCACTGCGCACCACACGTGTATTATGCCCAGCAGTGAATGGGTTAATTAGGGAGCATGTAGGGAGCTTCTAGGGTTAATTTTAGCTCTAGTGTAGTGTAGTAGACAACCCCAAGTATTGATCTAGGCCCATTTTGGTATATTTCATGCCACCATTTCACCGCCAAAAGCAATCAAATAAAAAAAAAATTGTTCGCTTTTTCAAACTTTAGGTTTCTTAATAAAATTATTTACAAACAGCTTGTGCAATTATGGCACAAATGGTTGTAAATGCTTCTCTGGGATCCCCTTTGTTCAGAAATAGCAGACATATATGGCTTTGGCGTTGCTTTTTGGTAATTAGAAGGCCGCTAAATGCTGCTGCGCATCACATGTGTATTATGGCCAGCAGTGAAGGGGTTAATTAGGGAGTTTGTAGGGAGCTTGCAGGTTTAATTTTAGCTTTAGTGTAGAGATCAGCCTCCCACCTGACACATCCCACCCCCTGATCCCTCCCAAACAGCTCTCTTCCCTCCCCCACCCCACAATTGTCCCCGCCATCTTAAGTACTGGCAGAAAGTCTGCCAGTACTAAAATAAAAGTTATTAAAAAAAATAAAAAATTTTTTATAGCATATTTACATATGCTGCTATGTAGGATCCCCCCTTAGCCCCCAACCTCCCTGATCCCCCCCAAAATAGCTCCCTAACCCTCCCCCTCTGCCTTATTGGGGCCATCAGTTTGCAAATAAAAATGTTTTTTTATTACTTGTTTTTATTTGTTTCTGTAGTGTAGCTTCCCCCCCCAAAGTCCAATATCCCACCAGCCAAACCGATCACCAAATAAATATAATTCCCCCCTTGATCCCCACTTCTAACTAAAAATTTTCTGTAGCGTAGTGGTTCCCACCCGCTCCCTCCCCGTGCACGCGCCCGCCCGGCCTCCCCGTGCACGTGCGCGCCCCCCGGTCGTCCCCGCCCCCGACCCCGCCCCCCTCCGCATCACAAAGGCCATCGATGGCCGCCACCCGCCTCCCACACCGGCTCCCACCCACCAACGAACTTAGCCGTTAATGTCCGGTGCAGAGAGGGCCACAGAGTGGCTCTCTCTGCATCGGATGGCTAAAAATGGTTATTGCAGGATGCCTTGATATCGAGGCATCACTGCAATAACCGAAAAGCAGCTGGAAGCGAGCAGGATCGCTTCCAGCTGCTTTCCACACCGAGGACGTGCAGGGTACGTCCTCAGGCGTTAACTGCCTTTTTTGAGGACGTACCCTGCACGTCCTCGGTCGTTAAGGGGTTAAACGACCTAGATCGCTTCTAACGTACCCCACACAAAACTATAAATAATAATAATGGTAAAAACAAGTAGCCCAAAAAAAGATCCACTGTCATGCTAGCCTGATAAATACAGTTTTAATTAACCCCTTTACCTCTAGCAATGTACAGTGCCCTGTTAGTGTGCCCTTAGAAATATATCCCTAAATATATATGAGATATAATGTCCCATTAATATCCACTGAGGTATTATCCTCCAAAGAGCCCTTCTCACCTAGAAGAGAAAAAAGCACTTACCTGTGGATCCAGCTGCAGGGCAGAGAACAGCTTCTTAGGTGTGTCGGATTTATCCACCTCATACAGGGACCTGTAGAAAAAAGAAAAACAGAGTAGCCAACCCTGGTTTTCTATAAAAGGGGTAGCATTGATGTTAGAAGTTAAGCAAAGAGCACCTCGCCGTCTTCTAACTGCTACAAGCCACTATTACTCTTGCTAAAGAGAATTACATGGACACAGCATAGCCCCCAATCCTTACTTGCAGGGAAAAGTACCCATTAAAGGATTAAATATCTTCAGACACCATCTTCGCACATCCAATGATAAAGGCAAAGAATATCTGGGGAATATGCGTAATGAGAGTGACACTTAACAGCTCTGCTGGAGTGTTCTTCGCCTCCTCCTGCAGGCCAGGAGTTGAATTCCCACTAGTAATTGGAATGGATTCGTGGACTCTCCATGCCATTGGAAAGAAAGGTAAGTATTTTTAAAATACGCTGCAATGTAAACTTTCATGAATGAAAGTGCCGCTGTTTTTAATAGTATTTTTAATAACCGGGTACTGATTCATGAAAATTTTCATTCACTTTAATATTTTCTGGAAGAACAGCAAATGACCAGTACATCTATAGTAGTTGACGTGTAAAGAATGGATCACAGCTGAGGAAATTATTTTCTGCATCGTATTTTACAGAGTGGGCACAATCCAGCAGTGCGTGTTTGGGATGTGGCTGAGAAAGTTGTGATTTCTGAATTGTTGGGGCATAAATATGGAGTGTCTTGCGTGCGCTTTTCTTCAGACATGAAGTACGTTGTGTCCGTTGGCTATCAGCATGACATGGTCATCAACGTCTGGGACTGGAAGGTAAATATGTCAGGCTTTGTATTCTGTAGTTTGCTTTAGAAAATGAAAGTAAAGTGCTGTTACTTTTCTGTCTCTTTAAGGAAGCATCATGCTGCAATAACAAACTTCTCTATTTTTTTTAGAGTGTGTATATATATATCTAAGTTTCGGACTAGCAATGCCCTATAAGTCTGGAGGTGAACATAGCTTTTTAGCCAATCAGGAGGAGCATATGTGCGTAGCTGCCAATCATCTGCTTTGTTCACTTCAGGATCACTAGGGCATTGCCACTTTAGAGCTTTTTTGTTTTGTTTAACCCCTTATTTCAGCTTATGTTTAATCTTGCCTGCATAATGGAAACAGTCTGCTATACAGTATACTACTTTGTATGTATAAGATCATGATTTACATACAGATTGTTGTGCTGATAAAAATCATCTGTTATTAGTCACAACAAATAAAACTTACGCTTTTGGTACTATATAAGAAGAGTTTAAATGACTACATAGTTATTCTGTACTTTTATTTAATTATTCAATAGCTTGTTGCTAAATTAATTTTTTTTTTTTTTTGTTTAAATAATTTTTTATTGAGGTTTATGATACAAGGACATACAAATACAAATACAGGTGAAACTGCTATATAACAACAAGAAACAGCATCATACAGTGAGCACATTTGTGGCAGAAAGCTCAGTAGCTATCAATATCAAGTCAATAATAGTATAATATGCAGTAGTTTCTAATGTCAAGATGATAGTAGACGATAGTATGTCATGCGTAGAGTCCCAAGACTAAGCAAACCTCATACATTTTTTACTTTTAGGTATTATAACGTTTCATTAATAGTTAAGAAACAGTAGAACATGGTGCATACGCACTTATCAAAATGTATATTAACATCAAGCTTATGATGAGAAACAGAGAAATCCAGCATATGCATTACATACATAAGAGAAATTACATTATATAAGGGGAATAGGAGAAGAGTGATAAAGGATAAAAAATAGATATGATATATCATCAAAGAGTGTTTGTTTGCTCTCCTTTCTCTCAATAAAATGGTTAGTATACGCTATATTGCTGAGAGAGAGACAATGTTAAAGATAGAGAACATAGTTATTTATATAATACTAATAATTGCGGTTATTCACAAGGGAACCGCGAATTAAGTATCTGGTCTAATCATAAAGAACCAGAATACTATACAGTAAGGGGGGGGGGGAGGTAGTTATTTGAATGATTATACGAAGATATGTATCCTGGGAGCCAAAAGGCTCATTGTGTGTCAGGGAGGAGTTACTTAAATAAATGTAGGAGGGATAGGAGTAGATAAGCTGTAGTAACACTGGGCACTATCCTCGTGTATATATAGTCACAAGAACATGTTGATTAACTATAAGGGGATAAGAGTGAGCTGATTTTATCCGCTAGCAGGGAAATTATATGTAACATAACTATGGGAACAAAAGGCCTTAAGGATTGTGAACATTATATTTTCACGTACTCTCACGCCCAGCTTTAAGTGATATAAGACAGTTAGGCTGAGCTATAAAAAGGCATAAATTGCCACAGCTGGTACATTCCAATGAGACCAAGTAAAGTGGACCCAATATTAAATAATTGGACCTTCGGTGTTAGCATGTTAGAAGACAATACTGTATGATTAGATCCTGCACCTGGGCACGGGCCCTATGACCATTAGCAGGGAGATCAGTTAAATTATAAGTTAGATAAGTCCCAATGAGTTGCTAAATTAATTTCAATGAAAGATGCTCAGTTTGCGTTTCTTTCTCATGTTCACCCAGGCAAACAAAGTGGTTGCAAAAAACAAAGTTTCCAGCAAGGTAACCGGTCTGTGCTTTTCAGAGGATAACAGTTATTTTGTGACTGTTGGCAATCGTCATGTAAAGTTCTGGTATATGGAAACTCCCCCCAAAAATGAGGTAAGTCTGCAGTGACTGAACATACATTGTACTCTGTTTGCTGATAGTCTTCGTCTCTGAGTGGCAGCAGCCTGTGCAAGCTTGAAGGACCACCCAATGCAGTAGAATTGCATAATTAACAAGTACATAATAAAAAGACAATGATTTAACATCTGCTCTGAATTTCACATAAGCAGTAGATTTTTTTTTTTTTTTTTTATTATGACAAATTCATTTTTTCTCCCATTTTCCGGCCCCCTGTATCATGTGACAGACATCAGCCAATCACAGACTAGTATACGTATACCCTGTGAGCTTCTGCACATGCTCAGTAGGATCTTATTCCCCAGAAAGTGTGACTATAAAAAGACTGCGCAAAATTTGATAATGGATGTAAATTGGAAAGTGTCTTAAAACTGCTGCTCTATCTGAATCATAAAAGTTTATTTTTATTTGAGTGTCCCTTTAAATCAAACATTAAAAACTTTTTAGCTCACAAACCTTAGCAGATGTTTAACCTTTTAACGCCGTTAGGACGTTGTATTCCGTCCAAATTTTGCTGGGCTTTAGAGCCGAAGGATGGAATAAAATGTCCTAACCGCTTGGCTTTCCTGAAGCCACTGGCACTTCCCTGATGGGGTTGCGGTCTGGAGGGCGTGCCTAGCATCATAGGAACACCCCCTGACACGATCCCATCATTAAAATCTCGTGATCGCGTGTACGATCGTGAGATTTTAATTTGTTTACATCAGAACAGTTGTTCCGATGTAGACAGGTTAACCCAGATACTAAAGGGTTAAAAAAACATCTTTCCTTGCTCTAGATCTACATAAGGAAGTCTACAAAAACTTTGTCCACAATCTATATAGTTGGACAGCCCTGCTCTATTAAAACAGTGTTCTCACACACAGGTTGCCAAGTCAGTATTTTTAGTCATGTGGCAATTTGGTACCTGGTGTTTAACTTTAGAATTTTCATATAGAGCATTTTTAGCTGCAGAGGACATTTATAAGTGGAGGTACTGCTAATGAAACCTCTTTTTAAAAGATGCTTTAAAACACACGCATTTTTCATCAAGACCGAAACTTTAATTAAAAATATAATTATTAAGATTTAAAATTATTGTATGAATATTATAGATCACTATTTCTCTTGTTAAGTGTATCCAGTCCACGGATCATCCATTACTTATGGAATATATTCTCCTTCCCAACAGGAAGCTGCAAGAGTCCACCCACAGCAAAGCTGCTATATAGCTCCTCCCCTAACTGCCATATTCAGTCATTCTCTTGCAAGCCTCAACATAGATAGGAGGTTGTGAGAGTCTGTGGTGCTTTCTACTTAGTTTATTCTTCAATCAAAAGTTTGTTATTTTTAAATGGCACCGGAGTGTGCTGTTTATCTCAGGCAGTATTTGGAAGAAGAATCTGCCTGCGTTTTTCTATGATCTTAGCAGACGTAACTAAGATCCATTTGCTGTTCTCACACATTCTGAGGAGTGAGGTACTTCAGAGGGGGAATGGCGTGCAGGTTTTCCTGCAGATAAGGTATGTGCAGTAAAATATTTTTCTAGGAATGGAATTGACTAAGAAAATACTGCTGATACCGAAGTAATGTAAGTAAAGCCTTAAATGCAGCGATAGCGACTGGTATCAGGCTTATTAATAGAGATACATACTCTTGTAAAAATGTGTTTTAAAACGTTTGCTGGCATGTTTAATCGTTTTTTAACATATGTTTGGTGATAAAACTTATTGGGGCCTAAGTTTTTTCCACATGGCTGGCTTAAATTTTGCATAGAAACAGTTTCCTGAGGCTTTCCACTGTTATAGTATAAAAGTTACAGTTGGTGCAGTTAAAATTACAAACAGTGACATTCAGCTTCCCTCAGCAGTCCCCTGCATGCTATAGGACATCTCTGAAGGGCTCAAAAGGGCTTCAAAAGTAGGAGCTGTTATGACTGTTTAAAACATATTTTTCGTTTTGTTAATCTGTTTTTTGTATTAAGGGGTTAATCATCCATTTGCAAGTGGGTGCAATGCTCTGCTAACTTGTTACATACACTAAAAATTTTGTTAGTTTAACTGCCTTTTTTCACTGTTATTTCAAATTTTGGCAAAATTTGTTTCTCTTAAAGGCACAGTAACGTTTTATATATTTGCTTGTTAACTTGATTTAAAGTGTTTTCCAAGCTTACTAGTCTCATTATTAGTCTGTTCTAACATGTCTGACATAGAAGAAGCTCTGTGTTCATTATGTTTTAAAGCCATGGTGGAACCCCATCTTAGAATGTGTACCAGATGTACTGATTTCATGTTAAACAATAAAGATCATTTTTTGTCTTTAAAAACATTATTACCAGAGGATTCTGTCGTGGGGGTAGTTATGCCGACTAACTCTCCCCACGTGTCAGACCTTTTGACTCCCGCTTTAGGGATTCACGCTCAAATGGCGCCAAGTACATCAAGGGCACCCATAGCGTTTCTTTACCAGGGGATTCTGTCGAGGGGAAAGTTATGCCGACTAACTCTCCCCACGTGTCAGACCCTTCGACTCCCGCTTCAGGGACTCACGCTCAAATGGCGCCAAGTACATCAAGGGCGCCCATAGCGTTTATTTTACAAGACATGGCAAAGGTGGTGAATAATATTCTGGCAGCAGTATTAGTCAGACTACCTGAAATTAAGGAAAGCAGTTAGCTCTGGGGGTAGATACAGAGCATACAGACGCTTTAAGAACCATGTATGATACTACCTCACAATATGCTTAGTCTGTGGGTGATTTTTTTTTTTTTTTTTTGACTCAGGGAAGATGATTTAACCTGATTCTGATATTTCTACATTTAAAATTTATGCTTGAGAACCTCCACTTGTTGCTCAGGGAGGCTTTGGCTGCTCTGAATGAATGTGTACAATCGCAGGGCCAGAGAAATTGTGTAGACTGGATAAATAATATGCAGTGCCGGTGTGTACTGATGTTTTTCCAATACCTAAAGAGGTTTACTAAAAAATTTTTTTAATAAGGAATGGGATAGACCAGGTGTGCCGTTCTCTTCCCCTCCTATTTTTTAGAAGAATGTTTTCTAATAGTTACCACCACACGGGACTTCTGGCAGACAGTTCCTAAGGTGGAGAGAAGAGTTTCTACTCTAGCTAAGCGTACCACTACCTCTGACGAGGACAGTTGTGCTTTTTAGATCCAATGGATAAAAAATGTTTATTCAACAGGGTTTTATCCTGCAGCCCCTTGCATACATTGCTTCTGTCACTGCTGCTGCGGCGTTCTGGGTTGAGTCTCTTGATGAGGCTTTACAGTTAAGCGACTCCATTGGATGAATATATTTGACAAGCTTATGCTAGCCAATTCCTTTGTTTTCTGATGCCTTGTTCATTTGACTAGACTAACGGCTAAGAATTCTGTTTTTTACTATACTGGCGCGCAGAGCGCTATGGCTTATATCATGGTCAGCTGTCGTGACTTTAATAAATAAGCTACTTAACTTCCCTTCAAGGGGCAGACCCTATTCGGGCCTGGTTTGAAGGAGATTATTGCTTATATCACTGGAGGAAAAGGTCATGCCCTTCCTCAGGATAGGTCTAAATCAAGGGCAAAAAAAAAAAAAAAAAAAAAAGTCTAATTTTCGTACCTTTTAAAAACTTCAGGGGCAGGTGTGGCATCCTCTTCCTCTAAGGCAAAACAAGAGGGAATTTTTGCTCAGTCCAAGGCGGTCTGGAGACAATCGGACCTGGATAAAAGATAAGCAGGCCAAGGAGCCTGCTGCTGCCTCTAAGGCAGCATGAAGGAACGGACCCCTATCCGGTAACGGATCCTATAGGGGCAGACTTTCATTCTTTGCCCAGGCGTGGGCAAGAAGATGCCCAGGATCCCTAGGCATTGGAATTTATATCCCAGAGATATCTTCTGGATTTCAAAGATTCCCCCCCAAAAAAAGGGGAGATTTCGCCTTTCACAATTATCTGCAAACCAGATAAAGAAGGAGGCATTCTTACATTGTGTACGAGATCCATCCAGTTCCAAGAGAGGAACAGGGACAGAGTTTTTACTCAAATCTGTTTGTGGTTCCCAAGGAGAGGGAACCTTCAGACCTATTTTGGATCTAAAGATCTTAAACAAATTCCTCAGAATTCCATCATTTAAGATGGAAACTATTCGTACCATCTTAACTATGATCCAGGAGAGTCAATAGAGGACTACAATGGATTTGAAGGATGCTTATCCTCACATTGTGATGCATAAAGATCACCATCGTTTTTCAGGTTTGCTTTTCTAGACAGGCATTACCAGTTTGTAGCTCTTTCCTTTGGGATATCTACAGCCCCAAGAATCTTTATGGAGGTTCTGGGGTCGCTTTGGCGGTCCTTAGACCGCGGGGCATAGAAGTGGCCCCTTATTTAGACGACATCCTGATACAGGCGTCAAACATCCAAATTGCCCAGTCTCATACGGACGTAGTACTGGCATTTCTTGAGATCACATGGGTGGAAAGTGAACAAGGAAAGAGTTCTCTATCCCCAATCTCAAGGGTTTCCCTCCTAGGGACTCTGATAGATTCTGTAGAAATGAAAAATTTACCTGACGGAGTCCAGGTTGTCAAAGTTTCTAAATTTCTGCCGTGTTTTTTTTTTCATCCCATCCGCGCCCTTCGGTGGCTCAGTACATGAATGAAATCGGCTTAATGGTAGCGGCAAGGGACATAGTACCGTTTGCACGTCTACATTTCAGACCGCTGCAACTATGCATGCTCAGTCAGAGGAACGGGGATTACACAGATTTGTCCCCCTGTTAAACCTGGACCAAGAGACCAGAGATTCTCTTCTCTGGTGACTATGTCGGGTCCATCTGTCCAAGGGTATGACCTTCCGCAGGTCAGATGGGACAATTGTTACAATAGATGCCAGCCTTTTAGGTTGGGATGCAGTCTGGAACTCCCTGAAGGCTCAGGGATAGTGGACTTAGGAGGAGACCCTCCTTCTAATAAATATTCTGGAACTGGGAGTGATATTCCATGCTCTTCAGACTTGGCCTCAGTTAGCAACTCTGAGGTACATCATACTCAGTCGGACAATATACACGACTGTGGCTTACATCAGCCATCAAGGGGAACAGAAGTTCCCTAGCGATGTTAGAAGTCTTACAATAATTTACTGGACAGAGACTCACTCTTGTCTATCAGCTATCCATATCCCAGGTGTTGAGAACTGGGAGGGGGATTTTCTAAGTCGTCAGACTTTTCTTCCGGGGGAGTGGGATTTCCTCCGGAGGTCAAGACCAAGCAGGAGAGGGCTTTGGTGTTTTTGACAGCGCCTGCGTAGCCACGCAGGACCTGGTATGCAGATCTGGTGGACATGTCATCCTTTCCATCACGGTCTCTGCTTCAGAGACAGGTCCCTCTACCTCAGGGTCCTTTCAACCATCTAAATAGAATCAATCTGAGATGGACTGCCTGGAGTCTGAACGCTTGATGTTATCAAAGCATGGCTTCTCCGAGTCAGTCATTGATACCTTTTAATACAGACATGAAAGCCTGTCTCTAGGAAAATTGAACATAGATATGGTGTAAATATCTGATTGTTATGAATCCAAGGGTTACTCATGGAGTAAAGTCTGGATTCCCAGGATATTATCTTTTCTCCAAGATGTTTTTGAGAAAAGGGTTGTCAGCTAATTCCTTAAAAGGGGACAGATTTTTACTCTGTCTATTTTTTTGCACAAGCGTCTGGCAGGTATTCTAGACGTTCAGGCATTTGGTCAGGCTTTGGTTAGATCCAAGCCTGTGTTTAAAACTGTTGCTCCGCCATGGAGCTTAAACCTGATTCTTAAGGTTCTTCAAGAAGTTCCGTTTGAACCTTTTTTGTTCCATAGATATCAATCTTTATCTTGGAAAGTTCCTTTTGGGTAGCTAATTCCTCGACTCGTAGAGTCTCCAAGTTATCTGTGTTACAATGTGATTCTCCTTATCTGGTCCTTCGTACGGATAAGGTAGTCCTGCGTACCAACCTGGGTTTTTTCCTAAGGTGGTATCTAACAAGTACATCACTCAAGAGATAGTTGTTCCATGCTTGTATCCTAATCCTTCCTCAAAGAAGGAACGTCTATTACACAATATTGGACGTGGTTTGTGCTTTAAAGTTTTACTTACAAGCTACTACAGTTTTCATCAAACGTTCACCTTGTTTGTTGTCTATTCTGGACAGAGGAGAGGTCAAAAGACTTCAGCAGCCTCTCTGTCTTTTTGGTTAAAAAGCATAATTCATTTAGCTTATGAGACTGCTGGACAGCAGCCTCCTGAAGGGATTACAGCTCATTCTACTAGAGCTGTGGTTTTCACTTGGGCCTTTTTTAAATGTGGCTTCTGTTGAACAGATTTACAAGACGGAGTCTTGGTCTGCGCTTCATACTTTTCAAATTTAACAAATTTGATACCTTGCTTCTTCGGAGGCTATTTTTGGGAGAAAGGGTTTTTTACAGGCAGTGGTAACTTCCGTTTAAGTACCTGCCTTGTCCCTCCATCATCCGTGTACTTTAGCTTTGGTATTGGTATTCCATAAGTAATGGATGATCCGTGGACTGGATACACTTAACAAGAGAAAACATAATTTATGCTTACCTGATAAATTTATTTCTCTTGTAGTGTATCCAGTCCACGGCCCGCCCTGTCACTTTAAGGCAGGTAATTTTTTCATTTGAACTACAGTCACCACTGCACCCTATGGTTTTTCCTTTCTCTGCATGTTTTCGGTCGAATGACTGAATATGGCAGTTAGGGGAGGAGCTATATAGCAGCTTTGCTGTGGGTGGACTCTTGCAGCTTCCTGTTGGGAAGGAGAATATATTCCATAAGTAATGGATGATCCGTGGACTGGATACACTACAAGAGAAATAAATTTATCAGGTAAGCATAAATTATGTTTTTAAGATGTTTAACATGGTCTTGTTTTACATTAATTATACAAATATTAAAGTAATATGAAACCCAAAAATTGTATTTAAATACGGAGTAATTTTTTTTATTATTATTTAGGACAATTAAAAATAAATATTAGATGTAAAACATTAAAGCTTAAGGTAATTACATTTTCCCTTTTATGGAGATACACAAATACATACACCCATTGCAATATTTGTTGTAATGGAAGCTACACCAAAAATCAATATTCACTTACTAAGGTGTGTCCCTGAGTATTAGTAAAGCAGAGATAGTTGTCTATTATCAGACAGTGAGGTTTAGTATAAAAGCAATGTTTCAGCATTAGTCTATGAGTCATCACACATGTGTGCCTAATAAAACAGCCATAGGGCTGAGAAACGCGTCGCATTTTTAATGTATGTTTTAGCTAATTCCGCTTAAGAGATATTCTTCTAAATCTTTAATGTTTTTCATACACATGGTACTTGTTTTTTTTTATTATTAGATGTAAAACATTAAAGCTTAAGGTAATTACATTTTCCCTTTTATGGAGATACACAAATACATACACCAATTGCAATATTTGTTGTAATGGAAGCTACACCAAAAATCAATATTCACTTAACTCAAATGGCCGTACAATTAAAACCGACCGTTATCAAAAATGGATGGAACATACACCTATGAAATGTATTGCAGATATCGCTGGTAATTTATTTTGTGCATTTATTGACAGAGGCTCCACAGGACTTCTTCAGCCTCTTGGGGTTAAATTTTGTACCCCTCAGTCACCCCCCTTTATGGCCCCTTGGACAAATAATTCTGCATCAGATAGATCAATTTGCAAATAAAAAACACTGACTTACAGTTAAGTTTACTGTTACTCACTCCTATGAGATTTTCCAGCCACAGTGTATGCAAACACAACAGCTTGTCTGACCCCTCAAACACAGCCTCACTAATTGTGTTTTATTCCTTGTATGTGTCACAGGGGGTCAATGATATTCCTTGTTTAGAATTATATTACAATTCAAAGACAGAAAATATGCAGCAAAGTGCAAAATTCATAACTGGATCTGTTCATCTATTTTTCACGCTCTAATATATTTGTATTAGGAGTCACGAGTCAGGGGTAAAATTAAATTTACCACAAAACACAAACATACCACACTTACTAGATAAAATAACAGATGAACAATTTTTGATGTGTGTGTGTGTGTGTGTGTATGTATGTATATATATTTATATATATATATATATATATATATATATATATATATATATATATATATATATATATATATATATATATAGATATGTATATATATTATATATATTTATATATATATATATATATATATATATATGTGTATATATATATATATATATGTGTATATATATATGTGTGTGTGTGTGTGTGTATATGTATATATATATATATATATATATATATATATATATATATATATATATATATATGCCATGCGAGTGGTTTATACACATAAATATTTTTATTTTGCTAGTTAACCTTTAGTAATCAAGCTCTTCATTTATAGCAACAGCCTTACAGTCTACAAACATTGTTGTCAAAGTGCCCTAAAGGCTGTAAATCACAATCGGCAATTTGTAATAAAGAGCAAAGTAGCACATAACCTCCTCACTTCCAATGCCTGGCTATCAAAATGCACTACAGCACATAACAAGTGAATACACTGCAATCCTCTCTGGTAGCCAAGGGGTTAAAGTGTGCTCTGCTTGTTATGTTGTCATTCTAGGCAGGATTAGAACCCTTGTACAGCCCTAACCTGTCTTGAAGCCTTCATTCCTTCAACAAAAAAGTGTCTGCTCCACATCAGCATGGATCTTGGCTGTGTGAGGGAGGCAACAGAAGTACAGAAAATAAAAGTGAAACTAACAGTAAACATGCCTGGCGAAAATGGGAGGGGTTTAGTTTTAATCTTTGTCCCTCTCTCCTTCATGGCTCCCTGGACTGCTGTAACATATTCCCAATGAAACACTCGACTCTGTAAGCAGCTGGCAGCACAATTCTTACTAAAATGAATGCCCTCAGGACACTGACTACAGGCAGGCGCCCCTCACTGCAATGCGCAGGTAGGCACATGCCTACTGTGCCTAATGGGAAATCCGGCCCTGCATCTAGGGCTCTTGCAAATGGATAACATTCTTGCAAAACTGCTTCCATATATTGTTCCAGACACATGCACACTCCTGAGATTACACTCCTGCTTTTTACATTTTTTTTTTTTTTTTTTTTTAAATGTTCAAAATTGTGTGCTCTGTCTGAATCATGAAATAAATATTTTGTGTTTCATGTGCTGGTTAAGTTGATTTATGAAACTGTCAGTAAGTACAGGTTTGTGCCCCACTTATTCCTAGGGACATTTTGATCAAAGAGTGATAAGAATAATGTCTGCAACTATTGGTCACCATTGAGTCACCCCTCAAGCTTAGAAAATATTTCAGTACATTTTTTTTTAATTTTTTTTTTTTAATAGAAGCAACAAAATAAAAAATACTTTTATGTACCATCTTAAAGTTCCGTTAATAAAATGTGCACAGTCTTTTTATATTTACACTTTTGAGTCACCAGCTTACTACTGAGCAAGTGCAAGAATTCACAGAATATACGTATATGCATTTGTGATTGGCTGATGGCTGTCACATGATACAGGGGGAGTGGAAATAGACATAACTTTAAAATTTGTCAGGAAAAAAAATCTACTCATTTGAAGTTCAGACTGAGTGCCTATTGCATTGTCTTTTTAGCACGCATTTGTTTATTATGCAAATCTACTGTATTTACTGGTCTTTTAATTAGTTTCTTTGCAGAAATATTGGACGGGAAAACAATTTTTAATCACATAACATATTTGCTACTGCAGGTTAATAGGACTGTGCCTCTCGTTGGTCGATCGGGTTTGTTAGGCGACCTTCGTGATAATCTCATTTGTGGCGTAGCTTGCGGGAAAGGCCGTAATGCCAGAAGTACATTTTGTATCTCTTATTTCAGGAATCCTCTGTCTTTTCAATGCAAGAAGAGTCCTGGAGAAATGGATTAAGCTAAAGGTAATTAATTAAATTATAATTGCAAATGTAAAGGATTATAATTTTCAGTAAATTTAATATTTGGGCTGGTCATGTCCTTCAAAGATTTGTTTTTCTAAGGTTGCTTTATGGTGTTAAACAAAAATAGTATTGTGTTACAGACTACAACTTTTTAATTATTTTAATTTCTGACATGAATAAAGCACTGAAATAATACAAATTAAAATCTAGTGAGAGAAGGAGAAAAGAGGGTCATCAATTTGTTCTGCCTTGTAATTTTATCGGGTTGGTACAAAATTATTTACAGGAAAGTTCGCTTATTTGTTTCTTTTTTCTTTTTTTTTAAGGTGTCCACATCAAATTGTCTTTGTGTAACGGAACAGTTTGTATTCTGTGGCTGTGCGGACGGAACTGTTAGGATATTTAATGCCGATAACCTTCAGTACATTACAGATTTGCCAAAGCCTCATTATTTAGGTGTGAATCTCACACAAGGATACGATCCAAGGTAAACTGATATATTAAAGGGATATAAACTTAAATTTAAAATGTTCAGTCTCCACTGGTACTTAAAACTCAAATGGACATTAAACTCTAATTAAATCTTAGATAGAATGATGCATTTAAAGAAAATATTAGTCTGAGAATAACCTGTAGATGTGTTTCATTAGTTATTTAAATATTGACCTATTTATAGTTTTGTTCTATCCTCTACAGTGTCTCATGTGGTCTTTTTTTTTTTCTAGCATGCTGTTTGCTAAACAGAATGACTCAGGCTATCCAGATACCATAGCCTTGGTGTTTGATGAATACAACCAGTCGGTCTGTTGTGTATACAATGATCACAGTTTGTATGTGTGGGATGTTAATGACCCTAGGAAAGTTGGAAAAGTGTATTCTGCACTTTACCACAACTTGTGCGTCTGGAACATAGAGGTAACCATATCTTGAAGTCAAAACGTCAAGGACCAGTGTTAACTGCCTTTGTGTGCAGAAAAAGGGCAGTACCTAGTTAGTGTATTAAAAAAAAGTAATAAAATAACAAAAGCAATATACAGATGATACCGTTAAAGGGCCATTAAACTTGATATGTCAACAATACATAAAATGTTTCTTTATTGCAAGTGAAACATTATTGCAATATACATTCATTATTTTGCTGTAAAATGCATCTAAAAATTGTGCTCGTTTTACTTTTCCCCAAAGGAAGTTTGAGTTAATACTTTTAGGCAATGTATGTAAGCTTTTGTTTACTTCACCCCTCCCCCCTAAGTTCTCAGCAGTCACATGTTTGTGAAAGGTGAATTATCAGTTTTGCATCAACAATCATGATAGGAGAAGCATTTTTTGCAATAGTAACTAAGCTGAATCAGTGCTAAACCACCTTAAGGGAAGAGATAAGGGCATGTGTCCCCAATCTCTCTCAGCTGCACATGTGCAAACAGACGGCTAGATTTTCGAGTTCTGCGTTAGCCGTCAAAAGCAGCGTTAAGGGGTCCTAACGCTGGTTTTGGCTGGCCGCTGGTATTTAGAGTCAGGCAGGAAAGGGTCTAACGCTCGCTTTCAAGCCGCGACTTTTCCATACCGCGGATCCCCTTGCGCCAATTGCGTATCCTATCTTTTCAATGGGATCTTCCTAACGCCGTCTTGGCTGAAGTGAGCGGTAGAGCCTCTACGACAAGACTCCAGCCGCAGAAAAAAGTCAGTAGTTAAGAGCTTTCTGGCTAACGCCGGTTTATAAAGCTCTTAACTACTGTGCTATAAAGTATACTAACACCCATAAACTACCTATGTACCCCCTAAACCGAGGCCCCCCCACATCGCCGCCCCTATAATAAATATTTTTAACCCCTAATCTGCCGACCGCACACCGCCGCCACCTACATTATCCCTATGAACCCCTAATCTGCTGCCCCTAACATCGCCGACATATACATAATATTTATTAACCCCTAATCTGCCCCCTCGACGTTGCCGCTACCTACCTACACTTATTAACCCCTAATCTGCCGACCGGACCTCGCCGCTACTCTAATAAATGTATTAACCCCTAAAGCTAAATCTAACCCTAACACCCCCCTAAGTTAAATTTAATTTTAACTAACTACTTACCTGTAAAATAAACCCTAATATAGCTACAATATAACGAATAATTAAATTGTAGCTATTTTAGGATTTATATTTATTTTACAGGCAACTTTGTATTTATTTAAACTAGGTACAATAGCTATTAAATAGTTAACTATTTAATAGCTACCTAGTTAAAATTATTACAAAATTACCTGTAAAATAAATCCTTACCTAAGTTACAATTAAACGTAACACTACACTATCAATAAATAAATTAAATCAATTAACTACAAGTACCTACAATTACCTACAATTAAATAAACTAAACTAAATTACAAAAAATAAAAAAAAATACAAGAATTTTAAGCTAATTACACCTACTCTAAGCCCCCTTATAAAATAACAAAGCCCCCCAAAATAAAAAAAAATCCCTACCCTAATCTAAATTAAAAAAGTTAACAACTCTATTACCTTACCAGCCCTTAAAAGGGCTTTTTGCGGGGGAAGGCCCCAAAGAAATCGTCTCTCTTGCCTGTAAAAAAACACAATACCACCCCCCAACATTACAACCCACCACCCACATACCCCTACTCTAACCCAAACCCTCCTTAAATAAACCTAACACTACCCCCCCTGAAGATCCCCCTACCTTGAGCCATGTTCACCCAGCCGGGCACCGATGGACCAAAAGAAGACATCTGGAGCGGCAGAAGTCTTCATCCTATCCGGGCAGAAGAGGACGTCCGGACCGGCAGACATCTTCATCCAAGCGGCATCTTCTATCTTCATCCATCCGACGAGGAGCGGCTCCATCTTCAAGACCTCCGGCGCGGAACATCCTTCTTCAACGATGACTAGACTACGAATGAAGATTCCTTTAAGTGACGTCATCCAAGATGGCGTCCCTCGAATTCCGATTGGCTGATAGGATTCTATCAGCCAATCGGAATTAAGGTAGATAAAATCTGATTGGCTGATTCAATCAGCCAATCAGATTGAAGTTCAATCCGATTGGCTGATCCAATAGAATGCGAGCTCAATCTGATTGGCCGATTGGATCAGCCAATCAGATTGAACTTGATCTGATTGAATCAGCCAATCAGATTTTTCCTACCTTAATTCCGATTGGCTGATAGAATCCTATCAGCCAATCGAAATTCCAGGGACGCCATCTTGGATGACGTCACTTAAAGGAACCTTCCTTTGTCGTCTAGTCGTCGTCGAAGAAGGATGTTCTGCGCCGGAGGTCTTGAAGATGGAGCCGCTCCTCGTCGGATGGATGAAGATAGAAGATGCCGCTTGGATGAAGATGTCTGCCGGTCCGGATGTCCTCTTCTGCCCGGATAGGATGAAGACTTCTGCCGCTCCGGATGCCTTCTTTTGGTCCATCGGTGCCCGGCTGGGTGAACACGGCTCAAGGTAGGGAGATCTTCAGGGGGGTAGTGTTAGGTTTATTTAAGGGGGGTTTGGGTTAGAGTAGGGGTATGTGGGTGGTGGGTTGTAATGTTGGGGGGGGGGTGGTATTGTGTTTTTTTTACAGGCAAAAGAGCTGATTTCTTTGGGGCATGCCCCGCAAAAAGCCCTTTTAAGGGCTGGTAAGGTAATAGAGTTGTTAACTTTTTTAATTTAGATTAGGGTAGGGAAATTTTTTTATTTTGCGGGGCTTTGTTATTTTATTAGGGGGCTTAGAGTAGGTGTAATTAGCTTAAAATTCTTGTAATCTTTATTTTTTGTAATTTAGTTTATTTAATTGTAGGTAATTGTAGGTACTTGTAGTTAATTGATTTAATTTATTTATTGATAGTGTAGTGTTAGGATTAATTGTAACTTAGGTTAGGATTTATTTTACAGGTATTTTTTTTATTATTTTAGCTAGGTAGCTATTAAATAGTTAATAACTATTTAATAGCTATTGTACCTAGTTAAAATTAAATACAAAGTTGCCTGTAAAATAAATATAAACCCTAAAATAGCTACAATGTAATTATTCGTTATATTGTAACTATATTAGGGTTTATTTTACAGGTAAGTATTTAGTTTTATATAGGAATACTTTAGTTAATAATATTTAATTTATTTTGTTAGATTAAAATAATATTTAACTTAGGGGGGTGTTAGGGTTAAACTTAGCTTTAGGGGTTAATACATTTATTATAGTAGCTGCGAGGTCCGGTCGGCAGATTATGGGTTAATACTTGAATTTAGGTGGCGGCGATG
Organism: Bombina bombina; assembly: GCF_027579735.1. Classification (NCBI taxonomy): domain Eukaryota; kingdom Metazoa; phylum Chordata; class Amphibia; order Anura; family Bombinatoridae; genus Bombina; species Bombina bombina. The sequence continues at coordinate 591,994,205 of NC_069505.1, read as the reverse complement.
TTAGGGAGGGCAGATTAGGGGTTAATACTATTTATTATAGGGTTTGCGAGGCGGGAGTGCGGCGGTTTAGGGGTTAATAACTTTATTAGAGTAGCGGCGAGGTCCGGTCGGCAGATTTGGGGTTAATAAGTGTAGGTAACGTAGCGGCGATGTTGGGGGGGCAGATTAGGGGTTAATACTATTTATTATAGGGTTTGCGAGGCGGGAGTGCGGCGGTTTAGGGGTTAATAACTTTATTAGAGTAGCGGCGAGGTCCGGTCGGCAGATTTGGGGTTAATAAGTGTAGGTAACGTAGCGGCGACGTTGGGGGGGCAGATTGGGGTTAATAAATATAATATAGGGGTCGGCGATGTTAGGGGCAGCAGATTAGGGGTACATAGGTATAATGTAGGTTGCGGCGGTATCCGGAGCGGCAGATTAGGGGTTAATATAATGCAGGTGTCAGCGATAGCGGGACGGCAGATCAGGGGTTAATAAGTGTAAGGTTAGGGGTGTTTAGACTCGGTGTACATGTTAGGTGCAGACTTAGAAACTGTTTCCCCATAGGAAACAATGGGCTGCGTTAGAAGCTGAACGCTTCTTTTTTGCAGGTGTTAGGTTTTTTTTCAGCCCAAACTGCACCATTGTTTCCTATGGGGGAATCGTGCACGAGCACGTTTTAGCTGCTTACCGCTACCATAAGCAACGCTGGTATTGAGGGTTGAAGTGGCGGTAAATTGGGCTCAACGCACCCTTTTTGGAGCCTAACGCAGCCCCTCAACAAATCTCAATACCAGCGTTGTCTTAAGGGTGCGTTGGGAAAAAAAGCGGCGTTAGCTACGCAGGTCTTTACCGACAAAACTCTAAATCTAGGCGAGAGTTTGTGCTATATATGAATATTACTTTGTGATTGTTAGCAATGATTCTTTTGTTCTGGGGGACAGGGAAATCAGTGAAATGAATAAACAAAACAATATACTCTTTTGACAAAATAAAGCTGCAGTTTTCGTTGCAAAATTATTCTCAGATATTAAGGTTCAAAATCATGTAGTTTACAATTTGTGTTTAGTGGTCTTTTAATAGCTAATAGTGGATACAACACTGTTGTCACTTAATGCCTGACAAAAAGACCTCAGTGTCCTAAAAGCTTGCAGTTGTATAAGCTATTAGCTATTAAAGGTATCACCTGTACATCACTTTTTTTTTTTTGTTACAATAGGATTTTTACTTTTTTTGCCTTTGTATGAAATAAATGCTGTGCTAATTTTTGTCTAGTTTAATTGGTTGCTGTGCATTTAAAAGGGGCGTTTGCCACTGAAAAATAGTAATGTTTACTAGAAGCATTTTTTGTTAGTGAAAGTGTATTGCAAAAATGCTTATTTCGAATTGAAATGCTCCTTTGGACATTTTTTACTGTTCTATCCCTTTAATCATGTTGCGCAAATACGCAAGACCTTATCCCGTCTTGTAGACTGTTTGCTATATGAAGATCTTGGGTATGAAACAAATTAGTGTGTTTTTTGCATATAGTTGCTGCTGTTTTCCACTTTGGACTCCATTTATCAAGCAAAGGAGCCTGCTGAATGCAAGTTAAACGGACACTAAATACATTTCATGCACCTCACTCTAAAATGTCTGATGCTATTTTGGAACCTAAATTACACTGCAGGTTTCAGAGTTTCTACGCATGTGCAAATACATCAGCCCTGGAATGTAATGAAATCTAGATTTCAACATGGCAGCACTAGAGGGAGGTGTGGAATAACCTCAGTATAAAATGTTTAGTGCTTAAAGGGACAGTCAACACCAGAATGTTTACTGTTTAAAAGATAGATAATCCCTTTATTACCCATTCCCCTTGTTTTGCACAACCAACACAGTTATAATTATACACTTTTTACCTCTGTGATTACCTTGTATCTAATCCTCTGCAGATTACTCCTTATCTCAGTTATATTAATACACTTTTTACCTCTGTGATTACCTTGTTTCTAACCCTCTGCAGACTGCTCCTTATCTCGGTTATATTAATATACTTTTTACCTCTGTGATTACCTTGTATCTAAGCCTCTGCAAACTGCTTCTTATCTCAGTTATATCAATATACTTTTTACCTCTGTGATTACCTTGTATCTAAGCCTATGCAGACTGCTTCTTATCTCAGTTATATCAATATACTTTTTACCTCTGTGATTACCTTGTATCTAACCCTCTGCAGACTGCTCCTTATCTCAATTATATTAATATACTTTTTACCTCTGTGATTACCTTGTATCTAAGCCTCTGCAGATTGCTCCTTATCTCAATTATATTAATATACTTTTTACCTCTGTGATTACCTTGTATCTAACCCTCTGCAGACTGCTCCTTATCTCAGTAATATTAATACTTTTTACCTCTGTGATTACCTTGTATCTAACCCTCTGCAGAATGCTCCTTATCTCAGTTATATTAATATACTTTTTACCTCTGTGATTACCGTTTATCTAAGCCTCTACAGACTGCTCCTTATCTCAGTTATATTAATACACTTTTTACCTCTGTGATTACCTTGTATCTAAACCTCAGCACACTGCCCCCCCCTTATTTCAGTTCTTTTGACAGACTTGCATTTTAGCCAATCAGTGCTCACTCCTAGGTAACTTCACGTGCGTGAGCTCAGTTATCTATATGAAACACATGAACTAATGCCCTCTAGTGGTGAAAAACTGTCAGATTAGAGGCGGCCTTCAAGGTCTAAGAAATTAGCATATGATCCTCCAAGGTTTAGCTTTCAACTAAGAATACCAAGAAAACAAAGCAAAATTGGTGAAAAAAAGTAAATTGGAAAGTTGTTTAAAATGACATGCCCCTATCTGAATCATGAAATTTTTTTGGACTTGGACTGTCCCTTTAAATGCCCATTTAATAAGCAGAGATTGTGACACTGCTGCATCTTAACTTCTCTGCCACCTTAGACTTCATTGTGCATTAAAGGAACGACGCCCAAAAAGGTTTTATGATTCAGATAGACAATACAGTTTTTAAAAGGTGTGAGATTTATTTCTATTAGCCAATTGGCTTCATTATCTTGTTGTTCTTTGTTGAAGAGATATCTAGATAGATAGCATGCACATGTCGGAAATAGTGCTACCCTCTAATTATCTTGTTAATGTATAACATTGTTGCAAAGCTGCTGCAATATAGTACTGCAGATACATGCACACTCCTAAACTTACACGATCATCCCTACTTTTCAACAAAGGATAGCAAGAATATTGGATATATGTGATAATAGAAGTTAAAGGGACAGTCAAGTCAAAATAAAACTTTCATGGTTTAAATAGGGAATGAAATTTTAAACAACTTTCCAATTTACTTTTATCACCAAATTTGCTTTGTTCTCTTGGTATTCTTAGTTGAAAGCTAATTCTAGGAGGTTCAGGTGCTAATTTCTTAGACCTTGAAGACTGCCTCTAATCTGAATGCATTTTCACCACTAGAGGGCATTAGTTCATGTGTTTCCTATAGATAACATTGAGCTAATGCACGTAAAGTTACCCTGGAGATAGCACTGGGTTGGCTAAAATGCCAAGTCTGTCAAAAGAACTGAGATAAGGAGCAGTCTGCAGAGGCTTAGTTATATTAATATACTTTTTACCTCTGTGATTACCTTGTATCTAACCCTCCGCAGACTGCTCCTTATCTCAGCTATATTAATATACTTTTTACCTCTGTGATTACCTTGTATTTAAGCCTCTGCAGACTGCTCCATATCTCAGTTATATTAATATACTTTTTACCTCTGTGATTACCTTGTATCTGAGATATGGAGCAGCCTGCAGAGGCTTAGATACAAGGTAATCACAGAGGTAAAAAGTATATTAATATAACTGAGATAAGGAGCAGTCTTATCTAAAAAGTGTATTAATATAACTGAGATAAGGGGCAGTCTGCAGAGGCTTAGATACAAGGTAATCACAGAGGTAAAAAGTATATTAATATAACTGAGATAAGGAGCAGTCTGAAGGGTTTAGATACAAGGTAATCAGAGGTAAAAAGTATATTAATATAACTGAGATAAGGAGCAGTCTGCAGAGGCTTAGATACAAGGTAATCACAGAGGTAAAACAATAATAATATAACTATTAGTTGTTCAAAACTGGGGAATGGGTAATAAAGGGATTATCTTTCTTTTTAAACAACAAAAATTCTGGTGTTGACTGTCCTTTTAATTGAAAAGTTTAAAATTGTATGTTTTATCTGAATCGTGAAAGAAACAAAATATTTTTCTTCTATAAGATATGACGAGTCCACGGATTCATCCTTTACTTGTGGGATATTATCCTCCTGCTAACAGGAAGTGGCAAAGAGCACCACAGCAGAGCTGTCTATATAGCTCCTCCCTTGACTCCACCCCCCAGTCATTCTCTTTGCCTACACTAAGTAATAGGAAGGGTAAAGTGAAAGAGGTGATAAAATGTTAGTTTTCATTTTCTTCAATACAAGACTGCTGGACAGCAGCCTCCTGAAAAAAATTACAGCTCATTCTACTAGAGCGGTGGCTTCCACATGGGCCTTTAAAAATGATGCTTCTGTTGAACAGATTTGTAAGGCTGCGACTTGGTCTTCGCTTCATACCTTTTCCAAATTTTACAAATTTGATACTTTTGCTTCTTCTGAGGCTATTTTTGGGAGAAAAGTTCTTCAAGCAGTGGTGCCTTCTGTATAGGTATCTGTCTTGTCCCTCCCGTTCATCCGTGTCCTATAGCTTTGGTATTTTATCCCACAAGTAAATGATGAATCTGTGGACTCGTCGTATCTTATAGAAGAAAAGGAAGTTTATGCTTACCTGATAAATTAATTTCTTCTATGGTACGACGAGTCCACGGCCCGCCCTGTCAATTTAAGGACAGAATATATTTTTTTTGTTTAAAAACTTCAGTCACCTCTGCACCTTGTAGTTTCTCCTTTTTCTTCCTATACCTTTGGTCGAATGACTGGGGGGTGGAGTCAAGGGAGGAGCTATATAGACAGCTCTGCTGTGGTGCTCTTTGCCACTAACTGTTAGCAGGAGGATAATATCCCACAAGTAAAGGATGAATCAGTGGACTTGTCGTATCTTAGAAGAAATCAATTTATCAGTTGAGCATAAATTTCCTTTTTATGTCGCTTTAATAAATGTGGCAACTGTCTGCCTGCGAAATGATAATTTTGGGCCCTTTATGTTGCATTGAACATAAGTGCAGCAACTGCCAGTGAGCACTCTTTAAGACAATTGTGTGCTGGCTGTTTTGCATAGTTTTTCCATACTGTTTAAGAGGCATGAAAGTCAAAATTAAAGTTTTAAATTTGCATAGAGCAATTTTAAACAACTTTCCAATTTACTTTTAATATCAAATTGATTCATTCTCTTTGTATCCTTTGTTGGAAGATTGTAACTTGATAGGCTCAACAATATTGCATTCAATATTTTTTCCTCTAGTGTTCAACAATGTATAACATTGTTAGAAACATTTTTACAAACACTGCTACCGCATAGTGCTCACGATACGTGCATGCTCATGAGCATATCTAGGTATGACCATCAATAAAAAGTTACCAAAAAATTGAAGTAAATTTGATAATAGAAGCAAATTGGAAAGTTATTTAAAGTTTTATGCTCTGTCTGAATCATGAACATTTAATTTAATTCATTAATGATAGATGTGCAAATGCTGAAACAGCTTTCAAACAAAATGTCAAACCCTTGCTGATGAACGCTGCCTTTTTGGGGAGGAGGCTTGCAAGAAATAACAGATCATCTGTTGTGTTTAAGAATTACATAACAAATGCTTTGCATGGGGTTTTATTATATTTTTAGATCTTCCCAATGGTAAAAGACAATCGACTGCCACCAACTGGGTCATTCCTAACTTGCTCTTCAGATAACACCATCCGCCTATGGAAGACCACCTCAAGCCAATGTATAAGGGCGAACATCTACAGCAATGTAAGTATGATGCTTAACATTTTCACAAGCAGTTTCGAATGAGGCACAGTTAAATTTATACGCACCATAGATCTATACTGTAATAAGAAGGGGAGAGAAGGAAAAGAAACGGTATAAATATATACGCACTATAGATCTATACTGGAATAAGAAGGGGAGAGAAGGGAAAGAAACGGTATAAATATATACGCACCATAGATCTATACTGTAATAAGAAGGGGAGAGAAGGAAAAGAAACGGTATAAATATATACGCACTATAGATCTATACTGGAATAAGAAGGGGAGAGAAGGAAAGAAACGGTATAATATATAAGCACTATAGATCTATACTGGAATAAAAGGAGAGAGAAGGGAAAGAAACGGTATAAATATATATGCACCATAGATCTATACTGGAATAAGAAGGGGAGAGAAGGAAAAGAAACGGTATAAATATATAAGCACTATAGATCTATACTGTAATAAGAAGGGGAGAGAAGGAAAAGAAACGGTATAAATATATATGCACCATAGATCTATACTGGAATAAGAAGGGGAGAGAAGGGAAAGAAACGGTATAAATATATATGCACCATAGATCTATACTGGGATAAGAAGGGGAGAGAAGGGAAAGAAACGGTATAAATATATATGCACCATAGATCTATACTGGAATAAAAAGGAGAGAGAAGGGAAAGAAACGGTATAAATATATATGCACCATAGATCTATACTGGAATAAGAAGGGGAGAGAAGGAAAAGAAACGGTATAAATATATAAGCACTATAGATCTATACTGTAATAAGAAGGGGAGAGAAGGAAAAGAAACGGTATAAATATATATGCACCATAGATCTATACTGGAATAAGACAGGGGAGAGAAGGGAAAGAAACGGTATAAATATATATGCACCATAGATCTATACTGGGATAAGAAGGGGAGAGAAGGGAAAGAAACGGTATAAATATATATGCACCATAGATCTATACTGGAATAAAAAGGAGAGAGAAGGAAAAGAAACGGTATAAATATATATGCACCATAGATCTATACTGGAATAAGAAGGGGAGAGAAGGGAAAGAAACGGTATAAATATATATGCACCATAGATCTATACTGGAATAAGAAGGGGAGAGAAGGGAAACAAACGGTATAAATATATATGCACCATAGATCTATACTGGAATAAGAAGGGGAGAGAAGGGAAACAAACGGTATAAATATATATGCACCATAGATCTATACTGGAATAAGAAGGGGAGAGAAGGGAAAGAAACGGTATAAATATATATGCACCATAGATCTATACTGGAATAAGAAGGGGAGAGAAGGGAAAGAAACGGTATAAATATATACGCACCATAGATCTATACTGGAATAAGAAGGGGAGAGAAGGAAAAGAAACGGTATAAATATATACGCACCATAGATCTATACTGGAATAAGAAGGGGAGAGAAGGGAAAGAAACGGTATAAATATATACGCACCATAGATCTATACTGTAATAAGAAGGGGAGAGAAGGGAAAGAAACGGTATAAATATATAAGCACCATAGATCTATACTGGAATAAGAAGGGGAGAGAAGGAAAAGAAACGGTATAAATATATACGCACTCTAGATCTATACTGGAATAAGAAGGGGAGAGAAGGGAAAGAAACGGTATAAATATATGCGCACTATAGATCTATACTGGAATAAGAAGGGGAGAGAAGGGAAAGAAACGGTATAAATATATATGCACCATAGATCTATACTGGAATAAGAAGGGGAGAGAAGGAAAAGAAACGGTATAAATATATATGCACCATAGATCTATACTGGAATAAGAAGGGGAGAGAAGGGAAAGAAACGGTATAAATATATACGCACCATAGATCTATACTGGAATAAGAAGGGGAGAGAAGGGAAAGAAACGGTATAAATACATACTCACTATAGATCTATACTGGAATAAGAAGGGGAGAGAAGGGAAAGAAACGGTATAAATATATATGCACCATAGATCTATACTGGAATAAGAAGGGGAGAGAAGGGAAAGAAACGGTATAAATATATACGCACCATAGATCTATACTGGAATAAGAAGGGGAGAGAAGGGAAAGAAACGGTATAAATATATACGCACCATAGATCTTTACTAGAATAAGAAGGGGAGAGAAGGGAAAGAAACAGTATAAATATATATGCACCATAGATCTATACTGGAATAAGAAGGGGAGAGAAGGGAAAGAAACGGTAATAAATATATATGCACCATAGATCTATACTGGAATAAGAAGGGGAGAGAAGGGAAAGAAACGGTATAAATATATACGCACCATAGATCTATACTGGAATAAGAAGGGGAGAGAAGGGAAAGAAACGGTATAAATATGTACGCACCATAGATCTATACTGGAATAAGAAGGGGAGAGAAGGGAAAGAAACGGTATAAATATATACGCACCATAGATCTTTACTAGAATAAGAAGGGGAGAGAAGGGAAAGAAACAGTATAAATATAATGCGCACCATAGAATCTATACTGGAATAAAAAGGAGAGAGAAGGGAAAGAAACGGTATAAATATATATGCAACCATAGATCTATACTGGAATAAAAAGGAGAGAGAAGGGAAAGAAACGGTATAAATATATACGCACCATAGATCTTTACTAGAATAAGAAGGGGAGAGAAGGGAAAGAAACGGTAATAAATATTAAGCACCATAGATCTATACTGGAATAAAAAAGGAGAGAGAAGGGAAAGAAACTGTATAAATATATACGCACCATAGATCTTTACTAGAATAAGAAGGGAGAGAAGGGAAAGAAACGGTATAAAATATATATGCACCATAGATCTATACTGGAATAAGAAGGGGAGAGAAGGGAAAGAAAACGGTATAAATATATATGCACCATAGATCTATACTGGAATAAGAAGGGAGAGAAGGGAAAGAAACGGTATAAATATATATGCACCATAGATCTATACTGGAATAAGAAGGGGAGAGAAGGGAAAGAAACGGTATAAATATATACGCACCATAGATCTATACTGGAATAAGAAGGGGAGAGAAGGGAAAGAAACGGTATAAATATATACGCACCATAGATCTATACTGGAATAAGAAGGGGAGAGAAGGGAAAGAAACGGTATAAATATATACGCACCATAGATCTATACTGGAATAAAAGGGGAGAGAAGGGAAAGAAACGGTATAAATATATATGCACCATAGATCTATACTGGAATAAGAAGGGGAGAGAAGGGAAAGAAACGGTATAAATATATACACACTCTAGATCTATACTGGAATAAGAAGGGGAGAGAAGGGAAAGAAACAGTATAAATATATACGCATCATAGATCTATACTGGAATAAGAAGGGGAGTGAAGGGAAAGAAACAGTATAAATATATGCGCACTATAGATCTATACTGGAATAAAAAGGAGAGAGAAGGGAAAGAAACGGTATAAATATATACGCACCATAGATCTATACTGGAATAAGAAGGGGAGAGAAGGGAAAGAAACGGTATAAATACATACTCACTATAGATCTATACTGGAATAAGAAGGGGAGAGAAGGAAAAGAAACGGTATAAATATATATGCACCATAGATCTATACTGGAATAAGAAGGGGAGAGAAGGAAAAGAAACGGTATAAATATATATGCACCATAGATCTATACTGTAATAAGAAGGGGAGAGAAGGGAAAGAAACGGTATAAATATATATGCACCATAGATCTATACTGGAATAAGAAGGGGAGAGAAGGAAAAGAAACGGTATAAATATATATGCACCATAGATCTATACTGGAATAAGAAGGGGAGAGAAGGGAAAGAAACGGTATAAATATATACGCACCATAGATCTATACTGGAATAAGAAGGGGAGAGAAGGGAAACAAACGGTATAAATATATGCGCACTATAGATCTATACTGGAATAAGAAGGGGAGAGAAGGGAAACAAACGGTATAAATATATATGCACCATAGATCTATACTGGAATAAGAAGGGGAGAGAAGGGAAAGAAACGGTATAAATATATACGCACTATAGATCTATACTGGAATAAGAAGGAGAGAGAAGGGAAAGAAACGGTATAAATATATGCGCACCATAGATCTATACTGGAATAAGAAGGGGAGAGAAGGGAAAGAAACGGTATAAATATATACGCACCATAGATCTATACTGGAATAAGAAGGGGAGAGAAGGGAAAGAAACGGTATAAATATATACGCACCATAGATCTATACTGGAATAAGAAGGGGAGAGAAGGGAAAGAAACGGTATAAATATATACGCACCATAGATCTTTACTAGAATAAGAAGGGGAGAGAAGGGAAAGAAACAGTATAAATATATATGCACCATAGATCTATACTGTAATAAGAAGGGGAGAGAAGGGAAAGAAACGGTATAAATATATATGCACCATAGATCTATACTGGAATAAGAAGGGGAGAGAAGGAAAAGAAACGGTATAAATATATACGCACCATAGATCTATACTGGAATAAGAAGGGGAGAGAAGGGAAAGAAACGGTATAAATATATACGCACCATAGATCTATACTGGAATAAGAAGGGGAGAGAAGGGAAACAAACGGTATAAATATATACGCACCATAGATCTATACTAGAATAAGAAGGGGAGAGAAACGGTATAAATATATACGCACCATAGATCTATACTGGAATAAGAAGCGGAGAGAAGGGAAAGAAACGGTATAAATATATATGCACCATAGATCTATACTGGAATAAGAAGGGGAGAGAAGGGAAAGAAACGGTATAAATATATATGCACCATAGATCTATACTGGAATAAGAAGGGGAGAGAAGGGAAAGAAACGGTATAAATATATATGCACCATAGATCTATACTAGAATAAGAAGGGGAGAGAAGGGAAAGAAACAGTATAAATATATACGCACCATAGATCTATACTGGAATAAGAAGGGGAGAGAAGGGAAAGAAACGGTATAAATATATACGCACCATAGATCTATACTGGAATAAGAAGGGGAGAGAAGGGAAAGAAACGGTATAAATATATACGCACCATAGATCTATACTGGAATAAGAAGGGAGAGAAGGGAAAGAAACGGTATAAATACATACTCACTATAGATCTATACTGGAATAAGAAGGGGAGAGAAGGGAAAGAAACGGTATAAATATATACGCACTATAGATCTATACTGGAATAAGAAGGGGAGAGAAGGGAAAGAAACGGTATAAATACATACTCACTATAGATCTATACTGGAATAAGAAGGGGAGAGAAGGGAAAGAAACGGTATAAATATATACGCACTATAGATCTATACTGGAATAAGAAGGGGAGAGAAGGGAAAGAAACGGTATAAATATGTACGCACTATAGATCTGTACTGGAATAAGAAGGGGAGAGAAGGGAAAGAAACGGTATAAATATATACGCACCATAGATCTTTACTAGAATAAGAAGGGGAGAGAAGGGAAAGAAACAGTATAAATATATACGCACCATAGATCTATACTGGAATAAAAAGGGGAGAGAAGGGAAAGAAACTGTATAAATATATATGCACCATAGATCTATACTGGAATAAGAAGGGGAGAGAAGGGAAAGAAACGGTATAAATATATATGCACCATAGATCTATACTGGAATAAAAAGGAGAGAGAAGGAAAAGAAACGGTATAAATATATATGCACCATAGATCTATACTGGAATAAAAAGGGGAGAGAAGGGAAAGAAACTGTATAAATATATACGCACCATAGATCTATACTGGAATAAAAAGGGGAGAGAAGGGAAAGAAACAGTATAAATATATATGCACCATAGATCTATACTGGGATAAGAAGGGGAGAGAAGGGAAAGAAACAGTATAAATATATATGCACCATAGATCTATACTGGGATAAGAAGGGGAGAGAAGGGAAAGAAACAGTATAAATATATACGCATCATAGATCTATACTGGAATAAGAAGGGGAGTGAAGGGAAAGAAACAGTATAAATATATGCGCACTATAGATCTATACTGGAATAAAAAGGAGAGAGAAGGGAAAGAAACGGTATAAATATATATGCACATAGATCTATACTGGAATAAGAAGGGGAGAGAAGGGAAACAAACGGTATAAATATATATGCACCATAGATCTATACTGGAATAAGAAGGGGAGAGAAGGGAAAGAAACGGTATAAATATATAAGCACCATAGATCTATACTGGAATAAGAAGGGGAGAGAAGGGAAAGAAACGGTATAAATATATATGCACCATAGATCTATACTGGAATAAGAAGGGGAGAGAAGGAAAGAAACGGTATAAATATATACACACCATAGATCTATACTGGAATAAGAAAGGGAGAGAAGGGAAGAAACGGTATAAATATATAAGCACCATAGATCTATACTGGAATAAGAAGGGGAGAGAAGGGAAAGAAACGGTATAAATATATATGCACCATTAGATCTATACTGGAATAAGAAGGGGAGAGAAGGAAAAGAAACGGTATAAATATATATGCACTATAGATCTATACTGGAATAAGAAGGGGAGAGAAGGGAAAGAAACGGTATAAATATATATGCACCATAGTTCTATACTGGAATAAGAAGGGGAGAGAAGGGAAAGAAACGGTATAAATATATATGCACCATAGTTCTATACTGGAATAAGAAGGGGAGAGAAGGGAAAGAAACGGTATAAATATATACGCACTATAGATCTATACTGGAATAAGAAGGGGAGAGAAGGGAAAGAAACTGTATAAATATATACGCACTATAGATCTATACTGGAATAAGAAGGGGAGAGAAGGGAAAGAAACGGTATAAATATATACGCACTATAGATCTATACTGGAATGAGAAGGGAAAGAAACGGTATAAATATATACGCACCATAGATCTATACTGGAATGAGAAGGGAAAGAAACGGTATAAATATATATGTGCCATAGACCTATACTGGAATAAGAAGGGGAGAGAAGGGAAAGAAACAGTATAAATATTACGCACTATAGATCTATACTGGAATAAAAAGGAGAGAGAAGGGAAAGAAACGGTATAAATATATAAGCACTATAGATCTATACTGGAATAAAAAGGAGAGAGAAGGGAAAGAAACGGTATAAATATGTACGCACTATAGATCTATACTGGAATAAGAAGGAGAGAGAAGGGAAAGAAACGGTATAAATATATGCGCACTATAGATCTATACTGGAATAAGAAGGGGAGAGACGGGAAAGAAACGGTATAAATATATGCTCACTATAGATCTATACTGGAATAAGAAGGGGAGAGAAGGGAAAGAAACGGTATAAATATATACGCACCATAGATCTATACTGGAATAAGAAGGGGAGAGAAGGGAAAGAAACGGTATAAATATATGCGCACTATAGATCTATACTGGAATAAGAAGGGGAGAGAAGGGAAAGAAACTGTATAAATATTACGCATCATAGACCTATATTGGAATAAGAAGGGGAGAGACGGGAAAGAAACGGTATAAATATTACGCACTATAGATTTATACTGGAATAAAAAGGAGAGAGAAGGGAAAGAAACGGTAGAAATATGTACGCACTATAGATCTATACTGGAATAAGAAGGAGAGAGAAGGGAAAGAAACGGTATAAATATATGCGCACTATAGATCTATACTGGAATAAGAAGGGGAGAGACGGGAAAGAAACGGTATAAATATATATGCACCATAGATCTATACTGGAATAAGAAGGAGAGAGAAGGGAAAGAAACAGTATAAATATGTACGCACTATAGATCTATACTGGAATAAGAAGGGGAGAGAAGGGAAAGAAACAATATAAATATATATGCACCATAGATCTATACTGGAATAAGAAGGGGAGAGAAGGGAAAGAAACGGTATAAATATATACGCACTATAGATCTATACTGGAATAAGAAGGGGAGAGAAGGGAAAGAAACTGTATAAATATATACGCACTATAGATCTATACTGGAATAAGAAGGGGAGAGAAGGGAAAGAAACGGTATAAATATATACGCACTATAGATCTATACTGGAATGAGAAGGGAAAGAAACGGTATAAATATATACGCACCATAGATCTATACTGGAATGAGAAGGGAAAGAAACGGTATAAATATTACGCACTATAGATCTATACTGGAATAAAAAGGAGAGAGAAGGGAAAGAAACGGTATAAATATATAAGCACTATAGATCTATACTGGAATAAAAAGGAGAGAGAAGGGAAAGAAACGGTATAAATATGTACGCACTATAGATCTATACTGGAATAAAAAGGAGAGAGAAGGGAAAGAAACGGTATAAATATATAAGCACTATAGATCTATACTGGAATAAAAAGGAGAGAGAAGGGAAAGAAACGGTATAAATATGTACGCACTATAGATCTATACTGGAATAAGAAGGAGAGAGAAGGGAAAGAAACGGTATAAATATATGCGCACTATAGATCTATACTGGAATAAGAAGGGGAGAGACGGGAAAGAAACGGTATAAATATATGCTCACTATAGATCTATACTGGAATAAGAAGGGGAGAGAAGGGAAAGAAACGGTATAAATATATACGCACCATAGATCTATACTGGAATAAGAAGGGGAGAGAAGGGAAAGAAAAGGTATAAATATATGCGCACTATAGATCTATACTGGAATAAGAAGGGGAGAGAAGGGAAAGAAACTGTATAAATATTACGCATCATAGACCTATATTGGAATAAGAAGGGGAGAGACGGGAAAGAAACGGTATAAATATATTCGCACCATAGATCTATACTGGAATGAGACGGGAAAGAAACAATATAAATATTATGCACTATAGATCTATACTGGAATAAGAAGGGGAGAGAAAGGAAAGAAACGGTATAAATATATACGCACCATAGATCTATACTGGAATGAGACGGGAAAGAAACAATATAAATATATATGCACTATAGATCTATACTGGAATAAGAAGGGGAGAGAAGGAAAAGAAACTATATAAATGTGTATGTACCATATAGTTGTGTGCACCTTTTATCTCTGAAGCATTGAGCTCCATAATACCAAAAATGGAAACAGATTGGTAAATTTTTTTGCAAAAACCCGATTTAAGATAGCTTTAAAAAAATTGTTTGTTTTAGTTGAAATTATTTTTATTGCAGAACACACAAAAGTTACAGATCATATTGTTCAACATTAAGAACCATAACACCCCCCTTGACCTCTGTAAGAGATCTCCAGTCCAACAATCGTTGCTCTTCTGCCGAGGTGATACCTAAAAGCCAAAGAACGTTCAGATTGAACAAACGTTGCTACATTAATTAGTCCAAAAGACTTGCAGTTCAGTGTGTCTGATTATACAGCAAAAAATATTATAGAAGAAAGGAGGATGCAACAAAAGGGAAAAGACGTCAAACATTCTATCCTATCCCCTCTCCCTGCGCATCCTTTTAATTTTGTTTAGACCCTCCAACCATACATTTTAATAACAAAAATAAACAATTAAACTGAATCCAACTTGCCTGTCTCAATAATCCTCCTCCAGCAGATCCGGGAAAGGAGCCCCCCTCTGTCTTAAACAAAATTTGGGCCTCTTTAGGCAATGAATGTCACATGTCAGGACTCAAATCTTACTAATAGTCCGTACTCCCTAAAGTCAAGATATCATACATCTGCTCCTGTGTCTTTCTAATACCCCTTCAAAATCCAGTAGTTCCATATCTTTAAGAATTGGTCTTGATTATTTTGCATAAAAGCTGCCGATTCTGACATTTTGTATGTGGTTTGAATCTTTTCCCTCACCTCCCCCCATGAGGGTATCCCTGTCTTCCAATACCGTGCAACACATATTCTAGTGGCTGTACACAAGATGTGTATGAATGTGTTGGTAGCTGCGTTAAATGGCTTTATGTGTTCATTTAGTAGTGCTTGAGATGCCGTTAGGGTAATATTCTCAGAGAGCACCCCACTCAGTAAATCAGATAGTTTAGACCACACTTGCTTAACCTCAGGACAGTCCCACCACATGTGGATGTACGTCCCCGTTTCAATACATCCCCTGTAACAGTGTTTATTATTATGCTGGGTATAGTGAGAAGTGATTATAGGGGTAAGATACCACCTAAAGGTAGTTTTAATACAGTTCTCCCTAAAGTCTGCACTAATTAATCCCTTACTAGATGTATGCAAGATCACCTCCCATTCTTCTTTTGAATATACTTTATTTATATCCAATTCCCATCTCTCCATTAGGGATTTTTTTAGAGGTGTTCTTAGCTTTCTATAGTGTTAAATATATGTGGGAAATTTAGTTTTTTGTGTCGTAGGTTTGTATTACAAAAATGTTCTAGAGTTATCAAGCTTTGTCTAGAGCTTCGGGGGCTAAATTTGGTGATAGCTGAAGCTACTTGTAGGTATAAGAACCACTGCAGTTTATCTGGCATTATTTTCTCTTGTATTTGTTGAAATGTAGCTATTTTACCTTTGTGTAGAAAGTCCGCTACCCTATAAAGACCTTTATTTTCCCACTTCCCGATCTGCGCGTGTAAATCCGGACTCAAGAGGATCCTAACTGCCCTCGCCACCAAATCTGCTGGAATCAGATGCAAAGATCTGGACATTGAAGTCCAACCCTGCATCATTTCTATAGTGAGTCCCGAGGTAGAAGCCTCCTTAAGGGGTTGTCCCGGTTGTTCCCAAAGTATATCATCCTGGTGTTTATAGCCTGCCATCAGTGTCTCTACCCACACCCACACCAAGTTGTCTGTTTTTTTGCTCATTAGGGTAGTTTGTGCCAATCTTGCCGCTTGATAATAGTTTATCAAGTTTGGTACCCCCACCCCTCCCAATTGCCTATGTTGCAGTAGGATTCGGGAGGGAATTCTAGCTTTTTTGTTACCTTTCAGAAAACCCACCAGGTCTGTTTGTAGTTTATTGAGATCCATCAAGAAGACTTTAATTGGGAGGGCCCGAAAAAGATACAACAACTTTGGGAGAATATTCTTTTTAATGGCCGATAATCGGCCATACCAGGAGAAACCTCCTGATTTCCACGTTCTTACATCTTTTCTAATTGCTTTATATAAAGGGATATAATTCAATTTGTAAAGTTCCATTATGTTATTTGACATTTTGATCCCAAGATATTTGATCGCTTCTTTAGCCCATGAGAATTCAAAGTTAGTTTCAATGATCTTTTTAGTGTGATTGGGGAGGGCAATAGGGATAGCTTCACATTTTTCTAGATTGACCTTTGTACCCCGAGATGTCAGAGTAATCTTGTAGTACCCGATATAGGTTTGAGAGAGACACCAACTGCTTGGTTAGCGTAAGGAGAACATCGTCTGCGAATAAGGACACTTTAAATTCATACCCTCTTACTAAAACTCCATGTATATCTGGGGTCAGGCGAATTGTTGCTGCCAACGGTTCTATGCAAAGCGCAAATAAGTGGCGAGAGAGGGCAGCCCTGTCTCGTTCCATTTAGAATATCTATGAGTTTCGACTGATACCCTGCTGCCCTGATATAAGCTGTAGGATGAGAGTAAATGCTTTTGATGGCCTGAACAAATGGGCCATGAAAGCCCATTCTAGCTAAGACTTCCAACATAAAATCCCAATCTATTCTGTCGAACGCCTTCTCCGCGTCCAACAATAGGACCAGAAAAGGCGTTCTTGTTTTGCTAAGGTATTCAACCAGGGAGATCATGCGCCTCGTGTTATCTGGGGCCTCTCTATCCGAAATAAACCCAACCTGATCTGGGTGGATCAAAGTTGGTAAATGTAATTTGAGTCGATTTGCTAGAATTTTGGTGAAAATCTTAATGTCTTTATTGATTAGGGATATAGGCCTGTAGCTCTGGCATAGTTTTGGGTTTCTTCCTGGTTTAGGTATAACCACAATTTTGGTCTGTAAGATTTCTCGAGGGATTTCTTTTCCTTGTAAAATATCATTACAAAATGTCACTACATGTGGTATTAAAATTGATTTAAAAAGTTGGTAATATTTACCCGGAAACCCATCAGGACCCGCCGCTTTTCCTGGCTTAAGTTCTTTAATGGCATTGAGGACCTCCCTTGTCGTGACCCCAGCATTTAACTCCTCACTAGTGTCTTTATCTAAAGATTTAAGCTTAGCCCCATCTAGGAACCTAGTCAAAAGTTGTTTTGTCCGGTCATTGTGTATTGTTTTTTTCCCCATCATGAAGATGTGCATAATATTGGGCAAAACTGTCGGCTATCTCTTGGGGATTTGAGGTACATTTCCCATCTGTTTTCTGAAGGTACGGTATAGTGAAAGTTTTAGTTTTTTCCCTTAGCTTATGCGCCAAGTATTTATCTGGTTTATTAGAGTACAGAAAGTATTGTGACTTCAGTCTATGGGCTGCCCTAATAGACGCCTTATTCATAATTGTCGCTAATTCTAATCTTTTAGCTTGTAGTCGTGCAAATAATTCTGTCGATAAGTTTTGTTGGTGTAGTCTAGTAAGAGTGTCTATTGGTTTTTGTAAGGAGTCTGTTTGAAGCCTGGTAGCCTTGGTTAAAGCTGCTTTTTCCTTAATAAGTAGCCCTCTGATGTAGGGTTTATGTGCAGCCCAGATATTAACCGGGTTAGAAGTTGTTCCTACATTTAAATCGCAATACTCCGATAGTGCTTTAAAAATGGAATGCTTGGGTTTTTGAGTACGTATGGATCATAATTCCAGGAGCGTGCGGTGCTAATTTGAAATGTCTCTTTAATATCCACCTGAACTGTAGAGTGGTCTGACCAGGCACAGGCATGTATCGTGGAAGAGGCCTGATCTGGGATCAATGTTTGACTTAAATATATTATATATAGTCCAATTTCGAATAAGTTCTATGGGCATAAGAATAGTATGTGTAATCATTTGTTTTACCATATAAAGTGTCCCATGAATCTAGGATATTGTGTGATAAAAAAACCTCTTATTTTTTAACCATTGAATTGACTCATTTGTTTCTGAGTTAGTGTAGTGTTGACCTTACATTGGTGCGCATACATTGATACATTAAAATCACCCCCCAACAGTATCCTGGCCTGTGACCATTGGGTCAACAAGTGGGAAATGTGGGAAAAGAAAGCTGTTTGTTTTTCATTAGGGGCATATACATTACATAAAACTATTTGTTTATCATGTTGTCTCCCCCTTAGTATCAGAAACCTACCTTCGGGGTCTCTAATTGTTTCCTCTACCACAAAACCCAATGAGTGATGCAGCAAAATTGATACCCCCCTCTTTTTTTTTATCTGTTGTGGAGTGGAAATATTGGGTGAAACATCTTGTCCAATATTTTGGTATTACTTCCCTGGTGAAATGCGTTTCTTGTAGGAATATGATGTTAGCTTTCAATCTGGAGTATTGGCTTAATGCCGTCTTACGCTTAAGGTCAGTATTAAGGCCTCTAACGTTGTGTGATATTAGTCGAATATTACTAGTCATTACTTACAAATCTGTATATGGGTCTCCTCTCCCGATCCACCTTCTCTCTGTACAATACGATTACCAAAAGGTATTGTAGGTGTATTTTTCCCTTTTTAGCTGAGTCAGGCAAGCAGGCAAAACAGTGCAACAAAACAGAAAAATGAAAACTTTAATTAGACAAAAACATTTTCAAAAATCCATCAAAACTATATTGCATGAGAATAAAAACCTATTCATCCTGCACTGAAAAAATAGAAAAAGAAAAAAAGAACCCTCCCCCCTCCATTGTGCTACAACTGCTGGTAATTTAACTTTAAATGATCAAATAATTGGCTTTGGGCAAAATTACATCTACTGACATCTTAACTTTTGACGTTACACTTTCCATTATCAGGGTGAGTTACACGAACCATTAACCTTGTTATCCACCTCCCTTCTCAGTGTTTCCTCACTAAGATCCTATACACACCTAAACTCTTTATCTACCAAACCGCTTCATCCCAAGAGCATGAGTTGGAAAAAAGACGAACTCCTCGTCTGCACCTCACAGGCACAAATGAGATGGTTCAAACCATAAAGAAGTTAGTAGATGGAGAATATCAGGGCTTAGCCTTTCTCTTCGTCACTCTGGTCCACCTTTGTCTCTGGGGCTGAACTGGACCTGATGGTAGTTGTGATGTATCTTCCAATTGCTTTAGCGGTGGTATCTCTGGAGACTCCAGTAGTAGTTTACGACAGATTTCTGGAATTTCTGCCGGCTCCTTCAGGCTTAACGATCTACCATTGTGTAGGATATGTAGGTTGAAGGGGAAGCCCCATCGGTATCCAATCTGGTGTTTCCTCAAGAGTGTAGTGAGAGGTTTCAAATAGCTTCTTCTTTGGAGCGTTCTGATACACAAATCTTGATAAAATTGTATCACCGTTCCTTGGAACTTGAAAGTAGAATGTTTCCTTGCTGCTGAGAGAATAGCTTCTTTTTCTGGGAATCTGAAGAACTTGACAATAATATCTCTGTGAGGCGCATCATCTTTTGGTTTAGCCCGCAGTGCTCTGTGCGCTCTTTCCAATTGATATTTCTCTTCATCCACCTCTCCATTGATAGCTTGAAATAGTATATCGCTAACCTCTTGTTGCTGTGTGGAGACCCTATGTGTCAGATTAGTTAGTTCTTCTGTGGTAGAGGTCTCAGATTCTTCTAAAGTAGCTACTCTGGTACCTAGTTCTGAGATATCTTGCTTTATGTCTGCCAGACTATTATTCACAATGTGTAACAATCAACTCACTTGTAATTGTAACAACCAAGATATCATGTAAAATTGAGGATGTGTTACAAGAGTTGAGGATGACAGTACACTATATGCTTTTAGTGAACTGTATAACACTTGTTGTTAATTTTGCCGGACAGCTAGCTCCCAGTAACTGGAGTGTCTATTAGTGGGAGTTGACTTCGGCAGGTATTCGTAGCAATGGATAAACAGAGATAAACAGTACTGCAGAGGTTAATTATATATCAGGATGCAGTTAGTAGAAAGAGACCAGGGTTAAATGCAAGCAGCTTCAGTTTACAAACAGTAATGCAGAGGTTAATTGTATTTCAAGATGCAGTTAGTAGAGAGAGTTCACGGTTAAATGCAAGCAGCTTCACTATACAAATCTTACACTTGTAGTATGTTTAAGTGTACTTCAGAAGAGAGTTGCACAGTCAGTTTATGAGAGTTTATACAGCACCTGTCCAGAAGTCGCTGAATGAGATTTCCCCTTTAAGCAAACTGCAGCTGCTGTGAGTGCGATGAGTGCAGCACAGAGATCCGGTCCCAATGAGATTGGTGAGCAGTGTGAACGCTGAGGTCCCTGTGTTTCCTGTTTGCTGAGTGGCGTGTCGCGCCAGGTTGTTAGGAATACTCACAAGCAGACCCTGGATGGGGGAGGTGTGGAGTGAAGTCCTGCTGCAGATAGGTAATGTCAGCACCGGCTGAAATAGAGGTATGCTGATAGAAAAGGAAATAAATACACAGTTTAAATCCTGTTATGCTGTAGAAAAGGTAAGGACTGGAACTGTAGCTATTACACTTCTATAAACCAGCAAAGGACCATGGGAGGAAGCAGGTTTATATTGGATTCAGGTAGGAAGTTAACAAGATGTAAAGGTGGTATATAGTATTTGCTTGACACATTTAAGGTGGAATAGGAGGATCATGACACATCCCCCCCCCCCCCAAAGATCCATCAAGAAGGGATCAGGGTGCGGGACGATCGGGATGGCGCCGATGAAAGAGAGACACCAGCTGGGGAGCCGAGAGGTTGGCTGCAGGCTCCCAAGAATCTTCAGAGGAATCAAATCCAGCCCAATGGACAAGGTACTGCAGTTGTCCATTGCATCGACGAGAGTCCAAAACGGAATGTACTTCATATTCAGGATCCGGCGTCGGGGACACCAGAGCAGGAAGAGGCAGAAGACGAGAGGTATCACAGGGTTTGATCAATGATATATGAAAAGTCGGGTGGATGCGGTAAGTAGCAGGGAGCTGTAAGGTAACAGTAAGTGGGTTGCGAATGGCTACAATTGGAAAAGGACCAACAAAGAGATTGTTAAACTTCCTGCATGGTGAGGGTATTCTAAGATTTTTTGTGCTCAACCAAACCATGTCCCCAACCTTGTAATTAGGTTGTGGACGATGCCGTAAATCATAGTAGCGCTTTTGAGAAGCTTGTGCATGCTTGATATTGCTTTGGACCACATTGTATGTTAGTTTAATAGAATTGATGAGATCATTAACCTGAGGACAAGGAGTGTGAGAGGATGATAAGGGATGGAAACGTGGATGGAGTCCTGAGTTGATATAGAAAGGTGAAAATCCGGTAGAAGAGTTAGTATTATTGTATGCGAATTCCGCTTGAGGTATGAAGGAGACCCATGATTCGTGGGTGCTAGAGCAGAAGCATCTTAAGTACTGCTCTAGCCACTGGTTGGTCCTCTCACAGAGACCATTTGACTGAGGGTGGTATGAGGTGGTGAGATGTTGCTGAATGGAAAGAGAGGAACAGAGAAATTTCCAAAACTTTGAGGTGAACTGCGAGCCTCTGTCACTCAATACAGATGTAGGTAATCCGTGAAGGCGCACAACCTCTTTGATAAACAGCTCGGCGGTTTGTTGTGCTGTAGGGAGAGAGTCAGTTGGTATGAAATGAGCCATACGAGAAAATAGATCTACTACGACAAATATGGCAGTCTTTCCTTGGGATTTAGGGAGGTCAACGATAAAGTCCATAGAGAGGCTTTTCCATGGGCAATCTGGAATGGGTAGATTTTGTAATAGGCCAATAGGCAATTGGTGTGAAGGCTTAGAGGTCTGACAGGTGGGGCAGGACTTGATATAGGCTTTTACTGAGTGTTTCATGGAGGGCCACCAAAAATGTCTTTGTAGGAGATCCAGTGTTTTTTGTACACCTAAGTGTCCAGCCAGTGTAGAATCATGTGTGAGTTGTAAAGCCTTGTCACGGAGAGAGGGAGGTATATAAAACTTAGAGTTGTTACATAGGATACCATTGTCATCTTTAGATAAAGTGTAGGAACTTGTAGTGGGGTCCAATTGTTGTTGGGTTTTGAGCTCTGAAAAATCCTTGGACATGAAACCAATGAAGGATGTTTTAGGGATTATAGTTGTGTAGGAAGGATCAGAGTGGGGCTTATGGTCCTTGCGTGAGAGTGCGTCAGCTTTACCGTTTTTTTGAACCGGGGCGGTAGCTTATGGTAAAATTGAACCGGGAGAAGTAGAGGCTCCAACGAAGTTGGCGAGCAGAGAGAGTGCGATTGGTTTGGAGGTATTGGAGATTTTTGTGATCGGTGAGAATAGTTATAGGGTGTTCTGCCCCCTCCAGTAAGTGTCTCCACTGATCAAAGGATGACTTGATGGCTAATAACTTTTTCCCCTGTGGGGTAATTCAACTCAGCAGGTGTTAAAAGTCTGGAGAAATAACAAACAGGATGGATCTGTTTGTCAGGAGAGGACCTTTGGGAAAGAACTGAACCGATGGCATATTCGGAAGCGTCAACTTCTAATATGAACTGAGCTTTGCTGTTTGGTAATTGAAGAATAGGTGATGACACAAACAGGGACTTGAGGTCATTGAAGGCTTTTTGAGACTGGGGGGTCCAGAGGAAAGGTTTTGTCGTCTTAGTGAGATTTGTTAATGGCTTAGTGATAGCTGCGAAATTATGGATAAAGCGCCTGTAAAAGTTTGCAAAGCCTAAGAAGCGTTGTACTTTTTTGATAGTGGTTGGTGTAGGCCAAGATGTGATGGCTTTGATTTTATTGTCTTCCATCATAATGGTACTTTGACTGATACGGTAACCTAGGAATGAGACCTCTGTAACATGAAAGAGACATTTCTCTAATTTTACGTAAAGACTATGTGACCTTAGTCTGGACAACACTTGCCTGACATGTATGACATGTTCTGAAAGGGAAGAAGAATAGATTAGAATATCGTCAAGATAGACCACCAGAAAAGTGTCTAAGATGTCCCTAAAGATATTGTTGATAAAATTCTGGAATGTCGCCGGGGCGTTGCACAGACCGAATGGCATAACAGTATATTCAAAAAGACCATACCTAGTCCTAAATGCTGTCAGCCACTCGTCCCCGGACCTTATTCTAACAAGGTTGTATGCGCCCCTAAGGTCTAGTTTAGTAAATATAGTAGCGCCACTCAACCTCTCAACCAATTCTGGGATTAGAGGTAGCGGGTACCTGTTCTTTATCGTGCGTTTATTTAATTCACGATAATCTATAATAGGGCGCAAGGACCCGTCCTTGTTTTTTACAAAAAAGATGCCGGCGCCGGCAGGGGAAGTGGAGGGACGGATGAAACCTTTCTTTAAATTATCGGTTATGTAGTTTTTTAAATGTTGTAACTCAGGTCTGGACAGGGGATAGATATGGCCGTAGGGAATGGTGGCTCCAGGTAACAGGTCAATGGGGCAATCGTAGGACCTGTGTGGAGGTAATGACTCAGCCTCTTTCTGATCGAAGACATCAGAGAAATCTGAATACTGAGGAGGAATAGAAGGAGCAGAGGTAGAGAGTAAATGAGCAGTTGGAAAACAGGTCTTAGAGCAGTAAGAAGAGGGAAAGGATAGAGTAAGTGTGTCCCAATGCACCGAGGGTTGGTGTAACTGTAACCAGGTAATTCCCAGAACTATAGGATAGAGAGGGGATGATATGATTTCAAAGGTAATGGTCTCAGAATGACCAGAGGCAGTAGTAACCAGTAAGGGAATAGTCTGTTGCATGACAGGACCAGATGGTAGATGTGAACCGTCAATAACTTTGAGAGGCAGAGGTGTGCTTTTGAAAGAAGAAGGTATTTTATTAACAGTGACTAAACTCAAATCAATAAAGTTGGCACATGCTCCGGTATCTATGATGGCTTCACACTTTATTCTGTGTTGTTCCCACTGCAAGGATAAGGGTAATGTTAGATAGGCAGTGGCAATATTTTTTGTGTTTAGGCAATGGTTGAAAGGGTGTACCTTACCTATCTTCTGTTTGAATAGTAGTGGACACTCCTTAACAACATGGTCTGCTGATGCGCAATACATGCACAAATTTAATGTACGGCGTCTCAATTTCTCTTGTGGAGAGAGGGGTCCACGTAGAAAACTAATGTCCATAGGTTGCTCAGGTGATGAAGTAGATGGCGTCTGTAAAACCCTGCGCTGAGGGGGGTTAGAGGGGCTTTTTTCTTGCCTCCTCTCCCTAAGTCTACGGTCAATAGTAGTGGTAAGGATGTACAGTTCTTCCAGGCGGTCTGGAATACCTACTCTGGCGAGTTCATCCTTAATGTCTTTGGATAAACCAAGGCGATACTGGTTTTTCAGAGAAACCTCATTCCAGAGGGAATCTCTGGCCCAAATCCTAAATCGAGTGATATACTCTTCAACTGGGGCTTTAAGCTGTTTTAAACCTCTGAGTTTGCCCTCAGCTGTAATCTGGCGGCAGGGATCATCATAAAGAGAGGAGAGGGCTTTAAGGAAGCAGTCCAGGGAATTCAGTATTGGGTCTTGTGACTCATAGAAAGAGTCAGCCCAGACCCTTGGCTCTCCCCTAAGGTATGATAGGATGGTTAGTACTTTGGCCCTGTCAGTGGGGTAGGTCCTAGGGCGTAAATCGAAAAGCAATAAGTATGCATTACAAAATTGACGAAAAGTGGAGCGGTCCCCTGAGAACTTTTCGGGGTATGAAACCTGGGGTTCAGCATGATGGTCATTTCCAGAATTTCTATTTGATAGCACTTCCCTTAAGCAGGCTTTAAGGCTTTGATTTTCCACCTGCAAATCCCTGAAAGCCTGGGTTAGGTTATCCAGCCTTTGATTTAGGCTGTGTAGCTGGGGAGTGACGTCAGTGGGCTCCATGGCTACTATATAGGGCTGGTTTATTATGTAACAATCAACTCACTTGTAATTGTAACAACCAAGATATCATGTAAAATTGAGGATGTGTTACAAGAGTTGAGGATGACAGTACACTATATGCTTTTAGTGAACTGTATAACACTTGTTGTTAATTTTGCTGGACAGCTAGCTCCCAGTAACTGGAGTGTCTATTAGTGGGAGTTGACTTCGGCAGGTATTCGTAGCAATGGATAAACAGAGATAAACAGTACTGCAGAGGTTAATTATATATCAGGATGCAGTTAGTAGAAAGAGACCAGGGTTAAATGCAAGCAGCTTCAGTTTACAAACAGTAATGCAGAGGTTAATTGTATTTCAAGATGCAGTTAGTAGAGAGAGTTCACGGTTAAATGCAAGCAGCTTCATTATACAAATCTTACACTTGTAGTATGTTTAAGTGTACTTCAGAAGAGAGTTGCACAGTCAGTTTATGAGAGTTTATACAGCACCTGTCCAGAAGTCGCTGAATGAGATTTCCCCTTTAAGCAAACTGCAGCTGCTGTGAGTGCGATGAGTGCAGCACAGAGATCCGGTCCCAATGAGGTTGGTGAGCAGTGTGAACGCTGAGGTCCCTGTGTTTCCTGTTTGCTGAGTGGCGTGTCGCGCCAGGTTGTTAGGAATACTCACAAGCAGACCCTGGATGGGGGAGGTGTGGAGTGAAGTCCTGCTGCAGATATGTAATGTCAGCTCCGGCTGAAATAGAAGTATGCTGATAGAAAAGGAAATAAATACACAGTTTAAATCCTGTTATGCTGTAGAAAAGGTAAGGACTGGAACTGTAGCTATTACACTTCAATAAACCAGCAAAGGACCATGGGAGGAAGCAGGTTTATATTGGATTCAGGTAGGAAGTTAACAAGATGTAAAGGTGGTATATAGTATTTGCTTGACACATTTAAGGTGGAATAGGAGGATCATGACACAATGTTCTGAAAGGAGTCAAATTTTTCCCACAGTTTATCAAAATTCTCATTAATATCTTGTTTAGATACTAGTGCTTTAAGACCAGCTCTTGTAGCAGGTATAGAATCTTCTTGATTAATCTGTGTGTCTGTTTCAGAGTCTGTCTTCTTCTATAATATTGTTAAGTTTCTGATGTTTTCTCTGCCCTGACAGGCTTAAAGAACAAAGTGGCTGCATGCTGTTTAGGCCCCTGGGAAGGCTTATTTTGCTTTCTAGCCGACATGGTAGTAAAGGTTTATCAGTAGTTGGAACAGAATAGGTAGTATCCTAGATAGGAATATTTCTATCTCAGTGAGATGTGTATATTTATTTCTGTATGTAGAGGGTATGTGGATGAAATTATAGTAGTTCTGGGTCTTAATGCAGTTATTTTGCCTCTATATGACTGTACAACTGTCTTATACTCTCCTGTGCAGTTGTTTATTGCAGTGTGGTGCAGTTTATTGACGTTTTATGCTGCTTTCTGTTTTCTAGCAGACCTGTCAATACAGGCTGAACAATAATCAAGATAGACTAGTCAACACTTTAGATAGGATTATTTCTCTCCCTGTGAGATGTGTTTATTGACTCCTGAATGCAGGGGGTCTATGGATTATATTATATTAGCTCTAAGCTTTAATGAAGCTATTTTGCCGCTACACAACTGAATAAATGTTCTATACACTCCTCAGTAGCTATTTGTTGCAGCGTGGTGTAGGCTACCAGCAATCTTTTATGTCTTCATTATGCTGTTATTGAGGTGATGTTGCATTAAGCCCCATATGCATTCACATACTTTTGTTGCCATAAAGTCTTTGTCAAACCTCCCTGTCAATCAAATGCAAACTGTCCATTTTTAGTATAATACATGCCATCGCTGTGTATTTAAACGTTATCAGTGATTCCAATCCCAGCTTTCAGGTAACCGCAAACTGCTCTCAACACATACCCCCTTACCGCTATAACTTTAATGGACACATCTTCCTCCTTTTTTTTTAGTCTGTCGGAACGATCTGCTTCAGCCTAATTAGCTGTTGGGCTCTATCTTATGTCCGGACGATTGATTGTAAATGCCTCACCTCCAGGGTGAGAGGATCATCTTGAGGATTTTAAACGGCTGCCGTTTTTAGTATAATGCCTCCCGGAGTTAGCTGCGCCACATGGCCAAGATGGCGATCGGCTCTGAGCAGCTTAAGTTGTGCCCGGGACTGTGCTCTCTCCCTAGTGTCCGATTTTGCTCCAAACTTCTTCCCGGTGTACACACCACCTTGTCCGGGCTGCTCACATATAGAATTAAGGATATTCTGCCCTGATAGCCAGCGTAATTAGCAGTGTAGCACGAAGCTAGAAAATTACACCACCATCTTCCTTCGGCTCCAAGCTCCGCCCCCCAAAAATTGTTTGTTTTAAAGGGACGCTCAAAGCAGAAATCTGTGATGTATAAACGGCAGCAGTTAATTATGCTGTTTTATTGGCATCCAAAAACTAAACGTTCGAAATAATAAACTTAATTGGACATGGAACCCAATATTTTTAATTCATGATTTAGACAAAATATACAATTTTAGCCAACTTTTCAATGTACTTTTATTATCAAATTGTCTTTGTTTCCTTGTTATCCTTTGTTGAAAAGCAGGAAGATAAGTTCAGGAGTGTGCACGCTAATGTTATACATTAGCAAGAGCACTAGATGGCAGCACTATTTCCTGTCATGCAGTACTAATGTTATACATTAGCAAGAGCACTAGATGGCAGCACTATTTCTTGTCATGTAGTACTAATGTTATACATTAGCAAGAGCACTAGATGGCAGCACTATTTCCTGTCATGTAGTACTAATGTTATACATTAGCAAGAGCACTAGATGGCAGCACTATTTCCTGTCATGTAGTATTAATGTTATACATTAGCAAGAGCACTAGAGGGCAGCACTATTTCCTGTCATGTAGTACTAATGTTATACATTAGCAAGAGCACTAGATGGCAGCACTATTTCCTGTCATGTAGTACTAATGTTATACATTAGCAAGAGCACTAGAGGGCAGCACTATTTCCTGTCATGTAGTGCTAATGTTATACATTAGCAAGAGCACTAGATGGCAGCACTATTTCCTGTCATGTAGTACTATTGTTATACATTAACAAGAGCACTAGATGGCCGCACTATTTCCTGTCATGTAGTGCTAATGTTATACATTAGCAAGAGCACTAGATGGCAGCACTATTTCCTATCATGCAGTACTTATGTTATACATTAGCAAGAGCACTAGAGGGCAGCACTATTTCCTGTCATGCAGTACTTATGTTATACATTAGCAAGAGCACTAGAGGGCAGCACTATTTCCTGTCATGTAGTACTAATGTTATACATTAGCAAGACCACTAGATGGCAGCACTATTTCCTGTCATGTAGTACTAATATACATTAGCAAGAGCACTAGATTGCAGCACTATTTCCTGTCATGCAGTACTAATGTTATACATTGGCAAGAGCACTAGATGGCAACACTATTTCCTGTCTTGTAGTACTAATGTTATACATTAGCAAGAACACTAGATGGCAGCACTATTTCCTGTCATGTAGTACTAATATACATTAGCAAGAGCACTAGATGGCAGCACTATTTCCTGTCATGTAGTGCTAATGTTATACATTAGCAAGAGCACTAGATGGCAGCATATTTCCTGTTATGTGCATGCTACCAATCAAGGCATCTCGTCAACAAAGAATAACATGAGGACGAAGCAAATATGATAATAGAACTAAATTGGAAACCTTTTTTTTTTTTATATAATTTTATTATTTATCTGAATAATTAAATAAAAATTTGGGGTTTCATGATCCTTTAAACTATGGATATTTTCATACAAAGGGCCATATTTTTATTTTTTTTCCTGTCACTTGGACAGGCGTCGAACCACATTTTTATATACAAATAAAAATAAATTATATGAATGAATATATAAATATCCAAGCAAAAAATCTCCATTGTGGCCCTTCATGTGAAACACCCCTGACTTTAGGGGTCCCAGTTTTGCCTCGTCTGTGCTACTCCTTTTAGTCATTTTTGTATTTATTTATTTTATTGGGGATCCCAACTTCTTAACCTTCAGCAAAGTAACTTAAATTCCAGGTTTAAATGTATATTGAACTTTAATTAAAAGTGGCCACAGTACAATTTTTTGCATTTTACTGTATATTTTGACATTTCTGAATGAGTGATTAGTATGTCTGTATTTTATTTAAAATTTATGATGTGTGTATATATATATATATATATATATATATATATATATATATATATTTTTTTTTTTTTTTTCAGATATTCGCTGTCTTCATTTGAAATTAAATACAATTTTAAATTAGGCAGTTATACTAAAGCACCAGCTCAAGTGCAATATACTGAATAAATGAAGAATAAAGCAAAGTTTTATATATTATATTGAGGCAGTTAAAAAGAGGCAGTCATCAAGCAATACATTGCTGCTTTGCAGTGCTACCCCTCATTTGACTGTTCTTTTCAAACAGTGCTTTGCTGTGGCTGCACTGTGTACACAATGCAACCAGAGCAAAGCACTGTTTAAAGAGAACAGCCTGTTGTTGAGCAGCGCTGCAAAGCGAAAATGCTAACGGTTCCCTTGTGTCCCATTCTTTATGCAGACATGCAGCATGTTCTGCCATGGGGTTAAGAGTGCCACTCTTTAATATTGCGTTCTTTGGTTTTTCTTTTAACTGTGTTTAGGATAATCACGGTCTCTACAGAGTTGGAGGGAATTGTAAATTTAAGGCTAGAGCTAACGATATCCCTATCTTCTTTTTGTATTATATTATTAAAGTGCTTTTTTGTTCTTATTCATTAACCTATTTTGCTACTTTCATGGTTTAATCTTTCTAATGGATAGAGCAGTTTTTGATGCCACAAAACCTCTTTTGTATTTACAAGGACTTGCACAAAGTTATTTATGTAAATGAGAACACCCAGCGTTTAAAAGACAACTTTGGAACGTGTGAAAAAGACGCTAAGGATTCCAAAAATGGGGTACGTGTGGTGACGGTTAGTCCTGGCGGCCAACACTTGGCTTCTGGTGACAGAGCAGGGAACATCCGGTAAGAATTGGTTTATTATTCTATTAATGTTATTTAAAAAGAAAAAAAAAACTAAACAACTCTCACAATTTTTGAGTGATGGGCATAAAAAGGTTAATAATATACTGAATTATATAATTGTGTATTAGAGGAAGTTTATTATAGTGATTTATCTATAAAGGAACAATCTAATGCAAAAGAATGGGCACTCCAATATATTAAAGCATCTAACGTTTGCATTACTGACCCTTAAAGGGATAGTCTACACCAGAATTTTTATTGTTTAAAAATCAGTTTATTACCCATTCTCTAGTTTTACATAACCAACACGGTTATATAAATATACTTTTTACCTCTGTGATTACCTTTATCTAAGCCTCTGCAGACTGCCCCTTATCTCAGTTATATTAATATACTTTTTACCTCTGTGATTACCTTGTATCTAACCATCTGCATACTGCTCCTTATCTCAGTTATATAAATATACTTTTTACCTCTGTGATTACCTTTATCTAAGCCTCTGCAGACTGCCCCTTATCTCAGTTATATTAATATACTTTTTACCTCTGATTACCTTGTATCTAAGCCTCTACAGACTGCTCCTTATCTCAGTTATATTAATATACTTTTTACCTCTGTGATTACCTTGTATCCAAGCCTCTGCAGACTGCTCCTTATCTTAGTTATATTAATATACTTTTTACCTCTGTGATTACCTTGTATCTAAGCCTCTGCAGACTGCTCCTTATCTCAGTTATAGTAATATACTTTTTACCTATGTGATTACCTTGTATCCAAGCCTCTGCAGACTGCCCCTTATCTCAGTTATATTAATATACTTTTTACCTCTGTGATTACCTTGTATCTAAGCCTCTACAGACTGCCCCTTATCTCCATTATATAAATATACTTTTTACCTCTGTGATTACCTTGTATCTAAGCCTCTACAGACTGCCCCTTATCTCCGTTATATAAATATACTTTTTACCTCTGTGATTACCTTCTATCTAACCCTCTACAGACTGCTCCTTATCTGTTATATTAATACACTTTTTACCTCTGTGATTACCTTGTATCTTAGCCTCTGCAGACTGCCCCTTATCTCAGTTATATTAATATACTTTCTTTCATGTAATTAGCAAGAGTCCATGAGCTAGTGACGTATGGGATATACATTCCTACCAGGAGGGGCAAAGTTTCCCAAACCTCAAAATGCCTATAAATACACCCCTCACCACACCCACAATTCAGTTTTACAAACTTTGCCTCCCATGGAGGTGGTGAAGTAAGTTTGTGCTAGATTCTTCGTTGATATGCGCTTCGCAGCAGGCTGAAGCCCGGTTTTCCTCTCAGAGTGCAGTGAATGTCAGAGGGATGTGAAGAGAGTATTGCCTATTTGAATACAATGGTCTTCCTCTAGGGGATCTATTTCATAGGTTCTCTGTTATCGGTCGTATAGATTTCTTCTCCTACCTCCCTTTTCAGATCGACGATATACTCTTATATACCATTACCTCTACTGATTCTCGTTTCAGTACTGGTTTGGCTATCTACTATATGTAGATGAGAGTCTTAGGGTAAGTAAGTCTTATTTTGTTTATGACACTCTAAGCTATGGTTGGGCACTTTATATGTAAAGTTCTAAATAAATGTTTTAAACTTACATTTGCCATGATTCAGGATAATCAGTATTCCTTCTTTCATACTGTCAGTTTCATTTTTTGGGAAAATGCATTTAAATAAATATTTTTCTTTCATGTAATTAACAAGAGTCCATGAGCTAGTGACGTATGGGATATACATTCCTACCAGGAGGGGCAAAGTTTCCCAAACCTTAAAATGCCTATAAATACACCCCTCACCACACCCACAAATCAGTTTTACAAACTTTGCCTCCAAGGGAGGTGGTGAAGTAAGTTTGTGCTAGATTCTACGTTGATATGCGCTCCGCAGCAAGTTGGAGCCCGGTTTTCCTCTCAGCGTGCAGTGAATGTCAGAGGGATGTGAGGAGAGTATTGCCTATTGAATGCAGTGATCTCCTTCTACGGGGTCTATTTCATAAGGTTCTCTGTTATCGGTCGTAGAGATTCATCTCTTACCTCCCTTTTCAGATCGACGATATACTCTTATATTTACCATTTCCTCTACTGATTCTCGTTTCAGTACTGGTTTGGCTTTCTACAAACATGTAGATGAGTGTCCTGGGGTAAGTAAGTCTTATTTTCTGTGACACTCTAAGCTATGGTTGGGCACTTTATTTATAAAGTTCTAAATATATGTATTCAAACATTTATTTGCCTTGACTCAGAATGTTCAACTTTCCTTATTTTCAGACAGTCAGTTTCATATTTGGGATTATGCTTTAATTATCATATTTTTCTTACCTCAAAAATTTGACTTTTTTCCCTGTGGGCTGTTAGGCTCGCGGGGGCTGAAAATGCTTCATTTTATTGCGTCATTCTTGGCGCGGACTTTTTTGGCGCAAAAATTCATTTCCGTTTCCGGCGTCATACGTGTCGCCGGAAGTTGCGTCATTTTTTTGACGTTATTTTGCGCCAAAAATGTCGGCGTTCCGGATGTGGCGTCATTTTTGGCGCCAAAAGCATTTAGGCGCCAAATAATGTGGGCGTCTTATTTGGCGCCAAAAAATATGGGCGTCGCTTTTTTCTCCACATTATTTCAGTCTCATTTTTCATTTGCTTCTGGTTGCTAGAAGCTTGATGTTTGGCATTTTTTTTCCCATTCCTGAAACTGTCTTATAAGGAATTTGATCTATTTTGCTTTATATGTTGTTTTTTCTCTTACATATTGCAAGATGTCTCACGTTGCATCTGAGCCAGAAGATACTACAGGAAAACCTCTGCCTGCTGGATCTACCAAAGCTAAGTGTATCTGCTGTAAACTTTTGGTAGCTATTCCTCCAGCTGTTGTTTGTATTAAATGTCATGACAAACTTGTTAATGCAGATAATATTTCCTTTAGTGATGTACCATTGCCTGTTGCAGTTCCCTCAACATCTAAGGTGCAGAATGTTCCTGATAACATAAGAGATTTTGTTTCTGAATCCATAAAGAAGGCTTTGTCTGTTATTTCTCCTTCTAGTAAACGTAAAAAGTCTTTTAAATCTTCTCTCTCTACAGATGAATTTTTAAATGAACACCATCATTCTGATTCTTTGGACTCTTCTGGTTCAGAGGATTCTGTATCAGAGATTGATGCTGATAAATCTTCATATTTATTTAAGATGGAATTTATTCGCTCTTTACTTAAAGAAGTACTAATTGCTTTAGAAATAGAGGATTCTAGTCCTCTTGATACTAATTCTATTCGTTTGGATAAGGTTTTTAAAGCTCCTGCGGTTATTCCAGAAGTCTTTCCTGTTCCTAATGCTATTTCTGCAGTAATTGCTAAGGAATGGGATAGATTGGGTAATTCATTTACTCCTTCTAAACGTTTTAAGCAATTATATCCTGTTCCGCCTGACAGATTAGAATTTTGGGACAAAATCCCTAAAGTTGATGGGGCTATTTCTACCCTTGCTAAACGTACTACCATTCCTACATCAGATGGTACCTCGTTTAAGGATCCTTTAGATAGAAAAATTGAATCTTTTCTAAGAAAAGCTTATCTATGTTCAGGTAATCTTCTTAGACCTGCTATATCATTGGCTGATGTTGCTGCAGCTTCAACTTTTTGGTTGGAAACTCTAGCGCAACAAGTAACAAATCGTGATTCTCATGATATTATTATTCTTCTCCAGCATGCTAATAATTTCATCTGTGATGCCATTTTTGATATTATTAGAGTTGATGTTAGATTTATGTCTCTGGCTATCTTAGCCAGAAGAGCTTTATGGCTTAAGACTTGGAATGCTGATATGGCTTCTAAATCAACTCTACTTTCCATTTCTTTCCAGGGAAACAAATTATTTGGTTCTCAGTTGGATTCTATTATTTCAACTGTTACTGGTGGGAAAGGAACTTTTTTACCACAGGATAAAAAGTCTAAAGGTAAAAACAGGGCTAACAATCGTTTTCGTTCCTTTCGTTTCAACAAAGAACAAAAGCCTGATCCTTCGTCCTCAGGAGCAGTTTCAGTTTGGAAACCATCCCCAGTCTGGAATAAATCCAAGCCTGCTAGAAAGGCAAAGCCTGCTTCTAAGTTCACATGAAGGTACGGCCCTCATTCCAGTTCAGCTGGTAGGGGGCAGGTTACGTTTTTTCAAAGAAATTTGGATCAGTTCTGTTCACAATCTTTGGATTCAGAACATTGTTTCAGAAGGGTACAGAATTGGTTTCAAGATGAGACCTCCTGCAAAGAGATTTTTTCTTTCCCATGTCCCAGTAAATCCAGTGAAAGCTCAAGCATTTCTGAATTGTGTTTCAGATCTAGAGTTGGCTGGAGTAATTATGCCAGTTCCAGTTCCGGAACAGGGGATGGGGTTTTATTCAAATCTCTTCATTGTACCAAAGAAGGAGAATTCCTTCAGACCAGTTCTGGATCTAAAATTATTGAATCGTTATGTAAGGATACCAACGTTCAAGATGGTAACTGTAAGGACTATATTGCCTTTTGTTCAGCAAGGGAATTATATGTCCACAATAGATTTACAGGATGCATATCTGCATATTCCGATTCATCCAGATCATTATCAGTTCCTGAGATTCTCTTTTCTAGACAAGCATTACCAATTTGTGGCTCTACCGTTTGGCCTTGCTACAGCTCCAAGAATTTTCACAAAGATTCTCGGTGCCCTTCTGTCTGTAATCAGAGAACAGGGTATTGTGGTATTTCCTTATTTGGACGATATCTTGGTACTTGCTCCGTCTTTACATTTAGCAGAGTCTCATACGAATCGACTTGTGTTGTTTCTTCAAGATCATGGTTGGAGGATCAATTTACCAAAAAGTTCTTTGATTCCTCAAACAAGGGTAACCTTTCTGGGTTTCCAGATAGATTCAGTGTCCATGACTTTGTCTTTAACAGACAAGAGACGTCTAAAATTGATTACAGCCTGTCGAAACCTTCAGTCTCAATCATTTCCTTCGGTAGCCTTATGCATGGAAATTCTAGGTCTTATGACTGCTGCATCGGACGCGATCCCCTTTGCTCGTTTTCACATGCGACCTCTTCAGCTCTGTATGCTGAACCAATGGTGCAGGGATTACACGAAGATATATCAATTAATATCTTTAAAACCGATTGTTCGGCACTCTCTGACGTGGTGGACAGATCACCATCGTTTAATTCAGGGGGCTTCTTTTGTTCTTCCGACCTGGTCTGTAATTTCAACAGATGCAAGTCTCACAGGTTGTGGAGCTGTGTGGGGATCTCTGACGGCACAAGGAGTTTGGGAATCTCAGGAGGTGAGATTACCGATCAATATCTTGGAACTCCGTGCAGTTTTCAGAGCTCTTCAGTTTTGGCCTCTTCTGAAGAGAGAATCGTTCATTTGTTTTCAGACAGACAATGTCACAACTGTGGCATACATCAATCATCAAGGAGGGACTCACAGTCCTCTGGCTATGAAAGAAGTATCTCGAATTTTGGTTTGGGCGGAATCCAGCTCCTGTCTAATCTCTGCGGTTCATATCCCAGGTGTAGACAATTGGGAAGCGGATTATCTCAGTCGCCAAACGTTGCATCCGGGCGAATGGTCTCTTCACCCAGAGGTATTTCTTCAGATTGTTCAAATGTGGGGGCTCCCAGAGATAGATCTGATGGCCTCTCATCTAAACAAGAAACTTCCCAGGTATCTGTCCAGATCCCGGGATCCTCAGGCGGAGGCAGTGGATGCATTATCACTTCCTTGGAAGTATCATCCTGCCTATATCTTTCCGCCTCTAGTTCTTCTTCCAAGAGTAATATCCAAGATTCTGAGGGAATGCTCGTTTGTTCTGCTAATAGCTCCGGCATGGCCTCACAGGTTTTGGTATGCGGATCTTGTCCGGATGGCATCTTGCCAACCATGGACTCTTCCGTTAAGACCAGACCTTCTGTCTCAAGGTCCTTTTTTCCATCCGGATCTGAAATCCTTAAATTTAAAGGTATGGAGATTGAACGCTTGATTCTTGGTCATAGAGGTTTCTCTGACTCCGTGATTAATACTATGTTACAGGCTCGTAAATCTGTATCTCGAGAGATATATTATAGAGTCTGGAAGACTTATATTTCTTGGTGTCTTTCTCATCATTTTTCTTGGCATTCTTTTAGAATACCGAGAATTTTACAGTTTCTTCAGGATGGTTTAGATAAGGGTTTGTCCGCAAGTTCTTTGAAAGGACAAATCTCCGCTCTTTCTGTTCTTTTTCACAGAAAGATTGCTATTCTTCCTGATATTCATTGTTTTGTACAAGCTTTGGTTCGTATAAAACCTGTCATTAAGTCAATTTCTCCTCCATGGAGTTTGAATTTGGTTTTGGGAGCTCTTCAAGCTCCTCCGTTTGAACCTATGCATTCATTGGACATTAAATTACTTTCTTGGAAAGTTTTGTTCCTTTTGGCCATCTCTTCTGCTAGAAGAGTTTCTGAATTATCTGCTCTTTCGTGTGAGTCTCCTTTTCTGATTTTTCATCAGGATAAGGCGGTGTTGCGAACTTCTTTTGAATTTTTACCTAAAGTTGTGAATTCCAACAACATTAGTAGAGAAATTGTGGTTCCTTCATTATGTCCTAATCCTAAGAATTCTAAGGAGAAATCATTGCATTCTTTGGATGTTGTTAGAGCTTTGAAATATTATGTTGAAGCTACGAAATCTTTCCGTAAGACTTCTAGTCTATTTGTTATCTTTTCCGGTTCTAGGAAAGGCCAGAAAGCTTCTGCCATTTCTTTGGCATCTTGGTTGAAATCTTTAATTCATCTTGCCTATGTTGAGTCGGGTAAAATTCTGCCTCAAAGAATTACAGCTCATTCTACTAGGTCAGTTTCTACTTCCTGGGCGTTTAGGAATGAAGCTTCGGTTGACCAGATCTGCAAAGCAGCAACTTGGTCCTCTTTGCATACTTTTACTAAATTCTACCATTTTGATGTATTTTCTTCTTCTGAAGCAGTTTTTGGTAGAAAAGTTCTTCAGGCAGCGGTTTCAGTTTGAATCTTCTGCTTATGTTTTTTGTTAAACTTTATTTTGGGTGTGGATTATTTTCAGCAGGAATTGGCTGTCTTTATTTTATCCCTCCCTCTCTAGTGACTCTTGTGTGGAAAGATCCACATCTTGGGTAGTCATTATCCCATACGTCACTAGCTCATGGACTCTTGTTAATTACATGAAAGAAAACATAATTTATGTAAGAACTTACCTGATAAATTCATTTCTTTCATATTAACAAGAGTCCATGAGGCCCACCCTTTTTTGTGGTGGTTATGATTTTTTTGTATAAAGCACAATTATTCCAATTCCTTATTTTATATGCTTCGCACTTTTTTTCTTATCACCCCACTTCTTGGCTATTCGTTAAACTGATTTGTGGGTGTGGTGAGGGGTGTATTTATAGGCATTTTAAGGTTTGGGAAACTTTGCCCCTCCTGGTAGGAATGTATATCCCATACGTCACTAGCTCATGGACTCTTGTTAATATGAAAGAAATGAATTTATCAGGTAAGTTCTTACATAAATTATGTTTTTCTTACCTTTAAAAATTTTCAATTTGACTTTTTTTCTTGCGGGCTGTTAGGCTCGCGGGTGCAGAAAATGCTTCAATTTATTGCGTCATTTTTGGCACGACCTTTTTTGGCGCAAAATTTCGTCATTTCCGGCGTCATAGTTGACGCCGGAAGTTTTCACGTGATTGCGTCATTTTTTGACGCATGTGTGTTACAGACATTTTTTTGCGCCAAAGATGTGGCCGTCATTTTTGGCGCCAAAAATTGTGTGCGTCATTTTTGGCGCCAAAAATTGTGTGCGTCATTCTTGGCGCCAAATAATGTGGGCGTCATTCTTGGCGCCAAATAATGTGGGCGTCATTCTTGGCACATTATTTCAGTCTCACTTTTTTGTTGCTTCTGGTTGCTAGAGGCTTGTTTGTTTTGCATTTTTTCCCATTCCTGAAACTGTCATTTAAGGAATTTGATAATTTTGCTTTATATGTTGTTTTTTCTATTACATATTGCAAGATGTCACAACCTGACCCTGGATCAGAATCTACTTCTGGAAAGATGCTGCCTGATGTTGGTTCTACCAAAGATAAGTGCATTTGTGTTAAACTTTTGGTAACTGTTCCTCCGGCTGTAGTTTGTGTTAGTTGTCATGATAAACTTTCTAACGCAGATAATGTCTCCATTAGTAATAATCCATTACCTGTTGTTTTTCCTTCAACATCTAATGTTCAGGCTGTTCCTGTTAATGTAAGAGAATTTGTTTCTAATTCTATTCGGAAGGCTCTGTCTGTTATTCTTCCTTCCAGTAAACGTAAAAGGTCTTTTAAAACTTCTCATATATCAGATGAATTTTTAAATGACCGCCATCATTCTGACTTATCTATTTCTGATTAGGATCTATCAGGTTCAGAAGATTCTGCCTCAGATATTGACACTGATAAATATTTGTTTAAGATGGAGTTTATTCGTTCTTTACTTAAAGAAGTGTTGATTGCTTTAGATATGGAGGAGTCTAGTCCTCTTGATATTAAATCTAATAAGCGTTTAAATTCAGTTTTTAAACCTCATGTAGTTATTCCAGAAGTTTTTCCAGCTCCTGATGCTATTTCAGAAGTAATTTCTAGGGAATGGAATAGTCTGGGTACTTCATTTACTCCTTCTCCAAGGTTTAAGAAATTGAACCCTTTGCCATCTGATAGATTAGAGTTTTGGGATAAAATCCCCAAAGTTGATGGGGCTATTTCTACTCTTGCTAAGCGTACTACTATTCCTACGGCAGATAGTACTTATTTTAAGGATCCTTTAGATAGGAAGCTTGAATCCTTTCTAAGGAAGGCTTATTTATGTTAAGGTAATCTTCTTAGGCCTGCTATTTCTTTGGCTGATGTTGCTGCAGCTTCCAGTTTCTGGTTAGAGGCTTTAGCGCAACAAGTGTCAGACCATAATGCTTATAGCATTGTTAAACTTCTTCAACATGCTAATAACTTTGTGATGCCATTTTTGATATCATTTGAATTGATGTCAGGTATATGTCTTTAGCTATTTTAGCTAGAAGAACTTTATGGCTTAAATCTTGGAATGCAGATATGACTTCTAAGTCAACATTGCTTTCTCTTTCTTTCCAAGGTAATAAATTATTTGGTTCACAGTTGGATTCAATAATTTCAACTGTTACTGGGGGGAAGGGAGCCTTTTTGCCTCAGGACAAAAAATCTAAAGGTAAATACAGGGCTGCTAATCGTTTTCGTTCCTTTCGTCAGAATAAGGAACAGAAGCCTGACCCTTCCCCTAAAGGAACAGTTTCCGTTTGGAAACCTTCTCCAGTCTGGAATAAATCCAAGTCTTTTAGAAAGTCAAAACCAGCTCCTAAATCCGCATGAAGGTGCGGCCCTCATTCCAGCACAGCTGGTAGGGGGCAGGTTACGATTTTTCAAAGATGTTTGGATCAATTCGATTCACAGTCTTTGGATTCAGAACATTGTTTCACAAGAGTACAGAATAGGTTTCAAGATAAGGCCGCCTGTGAGAAGATTTTTTTCTCTCACGCATTCCAGTAAACCCAGTAAAGGCTCAGGCGTTTCT
Source organism: Bombina bombina (assembly GCF_027579735.1). Taxonomy (NCBI): domain Eukaryota; kingdom Metazoa; phylum Chordata; class Amphibia; order Anura; family Bombinatoridae; genus Bombina; species Bombina bombina. The sequence continues at coordinate 591,953,655 of NC_069505.1, read as the reverse complement.
GAAATGTGTTTTAGACCTAGAGTCGGCTGGGGTAATTGTGCCAGTTCCAGTTCTGGAACAGGGTCTGGGGTTTTACTCAAATCTGTTCATTGTACCAAAGAAGGAGAATTCCTTCAGACCAGTTCTGGATCTAAAAATATTGAATCGTTATGTAAGGATACCAACATTCAAAATGGTGACTTTAAGGACTATTCTGCCTTTTGTTCAGCAAGGGCATTATACGTCTACAATAGACTTACAGGATGCATATCTTCATATTCCAATTCATCCAGATCACTATCAGTTCTTGAGATTCTCTTTTCTAGACAAGCATTACCAGTTTGTTGCTCTTCCGTTTGGCCTAGCAACAGCTCCAAGGATCTTTTCAAAGGTTCTCGGTGCCCTTCTCTCTGTAATCAGAGAACAGGGTATTGCGGTATTTCCTTATTTGGACGATATCTTGGTACTTGCTCAGTCTTTACATTCTGCAGAATCTCAAACAAATCAACTTGTGTTGTTTCTTCAAAGACATGGTTGGAGGATCAATTTACCAAAGAGTTCCTTGATTCCTCAGACAAGGGTAACCTTTTTGGGTTTCCAAATAGATTCAGTGTCCATGACTTTGTCTCTAACAGAAAAGAGACGTCTGAAATTGGTTTCAGCTTGTCGAAACCTTCAGTCTCAATCATTCCCTTAGTTAGCTTTGTGCATGGAAATTCTAGGTCTCATGACTGCTGCATCGGACGCGATCCCTTTTGCTCGTTTTCACATGAGACCTCTTCAGCTTTGTATGCTGATCCAATGGTGCAGGGATTATACAAAGATATCACAATTAATATCCTTAAATCCCAATGTTCGATCTTCTCTGACTTGGTGGTTGGATCACCATCGTTTAATTCAAGGGGCCTCTTTTGTTCGTCCAACCTGGACTGTGATCTCAACAGATGCGAGTCTTTCAGGTTGGGGAGCTGTATGGGGAACTCTGACAGCGCAGGGGGTTTGGGAATCTCAGGAGGCGAGATTACCAATCAACATTTTGGAACTCCGTGCGATTTTCAGAGCTCTTCAGTTCTGGCCTCTTCTGAAGAGAGAATTGTTTATTTGTTTTCAGACAGACAATGTCACAACCGTGGCGTATGTCAATTATCAAGGAGGGACTCACAGTCCTCAGGCTATGAAAGAAGTATCTCGGATACTTGTATGGGCGGAATCCAGCTCCTGTCTAATTTCTGCGGTTCACATCCCAGGTATAGACAATTGGGAAGCGGATTATCTCAGTCGCCAGACGCTACATCCGGGCGAATGGTCTCTTCACTCAGAGGTATTTCTTCAGATTGTTCAAATCTGGGGACTTCCAGAAATAGATCTGATGGCCTCTCATCTAAGCAAGAAACTTCCCAGGTATCTGTCCAGATCCAGGGATCCTCAGGCGGAAGCAGTGGACGCGTTGACGCTTCCTTGGAATTATCAACCTGCTTATAGTATCTTTCCGCCTCTAGTTCTTCTTCCAAAAGTGATTTCCAAAATCTTAATGGAGCGTTCGTTTGTACTGCTGGTGGCTCCAGCATGGCCTCACAGGTTTTGGTATGCGGATCTCGTTCGGATGGCCGGTTGCCAACCTTGGACACTTCCGTTAAGGCCAGACCTATCTCAAGGCCCATTTTTCCATCAGGATCTCAAATCATTAAATTTGAAGGTATGGAGATTGAACGCTTGATACTTAGTCATAGAGGTTTCTCTGACTCCGTGATTAATACTATGTTACAGGCTCGTAAATCTGTGTCTAGGAAGATTTATTACCGAGTCTGGAAGACTTACATTTCTTGGTGTTCTTCTCATAAATTCTTTTGGCATTCTTTTAGAATTCCTAGAATTTTACAGTTTCTTCAGGATGGTTTGGATAAAGGTTTATCTGCAAGTTCCTTGAAAGGACAAATCTCTGCTCTTTCTGTTCTTTTTCACAGAAAGATTGCTAATCTTCCTGATATTCATTGTTTTGTACAGGCTTTGGTTCGTATCAAGCCTGTTATTAAGTCAATCTCTCCTCCTTGGAGTCTTAATTTTGTTCTGAGGGCTTTACAGGCTCCTCCGTTTGAACCTATGCATTCTCTGGATATTAAATTACTTTCTTGGAAAGTTTTGTTTCTTTTGGCCATCTCTTCTGCTAGAAGAGTTTCTGAGTTATCTGCTCTTTCTTGTGAATCTCTTTTTCTGATTTTTCATCAGGATAAGGCGGTATTGCGGGCTTCATTTAAATTTTTACCTAAAGTTGTGAATTCTAACAACATTAGTAGAGAAATTGTTGTCCCTTCATTGTGTCCTAATCCTAAGAATTCTCTGGAGAGATCTTTACATTCTTTGGATGTAGTAAGAGCTTTGAAATATTATGTTGAAGCTACTAAAGGTTTCAGAAAGACTTCTAGTCTATTTGTTATCTTTTCTGGTTCTAGGAAAGGCCAGAAGGCTTCTGCCATTTCTTTGGCTTCTTGGTTAAAGTCTTTGATTCATCTTGCTTATGTGGAGTCGGATAGATCCCCGCCTCAAAGGATTACGGCTCATTCTTCTAGGTCAGTTTCTACTTCCTGGGCTTTTAGGAATGAAGCTTCTGTTGATCAGATTTGCAAAGCAGCAACTTGGTCTTCTTTGCATACTTTTACTAAATTCTACCATTTTGATGTTTTTTCTTCTTCAGAAGCAGTTTTTGGTAGAAAAGTACTTCAGGCAGCTGTTTCAGTTTGATTCTTCTGCTTATTATTTCAATTTTTTTGATTTGGGTTGTTGATTCTTTTTCAGCGGAATTGGCTGTCTTTATTTTATCCCTCCCTCTCTAGTGACTCTTGCGTGGAAGTTCCACATCTTGGGTATCTGCTATCCCATACGTCACTAGCTCATGGACTCTTGCTAATTACATGAAAGAAAACATAATTTATGTAAGAACTTACCTGATAAATTCATTTCTTTCATATTAGCAAGAGTCCATGAGGCCCACCCTTTTTTGTGGTGGTTATGATTTTTTTGTATAAAGCACAATTATTCCAATTCCTTATTTTTTATGCTTTCGCTCCTTATCACCCCACTTCTTGGCTATTCGTTAAACTGAATTGTGGGTGTGGTGAGGGGTGTATTTATAGGCATTTTGAGGTTTGGGAAGCTTTGCCCCTCCTGGTAGGAATGTATATCCCATACGTCACTAGCTCATGGACTCTTGCTAATATGAAAGAAATGAATTTATCAGGTAAGTTCTTACATAAATTATGTTTTTTACCTCTGTGATTACCTTGTTTCTAAGCCTCTGCAGACTGCTCCTTATCTCAGTTATTGTAATATACTTTTTACCTATGTAATTACCTTGTATCCAAGCCTCTGCAGACTGCCCCTTATCTCAGTTATATTAATATACTTTTTACCTCTGTGATTACCTTGTATCTAAGCCTCTGCAGACTGCCCCTTATCTCCGTTATATTAATATACTTTTTACCTCTGTGATTACCTTCTATCTAACCCTCTACAAACTGCTCCTTATCTGTTATATTAATACACTTTTTACCTCTGTGATTACCTTGTATCTTAGCCTCTGCAGACTGCCCCTTATCTCAGTTATATTAATATACTTTTTACCTCTGTGATTACCTTGTATCTAAGCCTCTGCAGACTGCTCCTTATCTCAGTTATATTAATACACTTTTTACCTCTGTGATTACCTTGTATCCAAGCCTCTGCAGACTGCCCCCTTATCTTAGTTATTTTGACAGATTTGCATTTTAGCCAATCAGTGCGGACTCCTAGATAACTCCACGGGTGTGAGCATAATTTTGTATCTGTGGCACACATGAACTAGCACTGTCTAACTGTGAAAAACTGTCAAAATGCATTGAAATAATAAATTAGTATATGAGCCTACCTAGGTTTAACTTTCAACAAAGAATACCAAGAGAAAAAAGCACTTGATGATAAAAGTACAATTTTTACTTGACTGTCCCATTAACTCACATAAACGGGTTTAATGCACAAAAGCATGACTATGTGTTTCACCCTTTTGTGGGGGTTATTCACATAGTAATTTAGGCTCAGCACAGCAAAAAAAATACACGTTCTAAGAACTTAATTCAGATATTGTATTTTCTGCTCCTGTGTCTACCTCCGTATGCGCGCATTTAAAGGAGATAGATTCATTTCCACAAATATAGCAAGAGAAATAAGAACAGTTGGTAATAGATGTAAATTAGACAGTTGTTTTTTTTTTTAAAATCAATGTTTAATTAAATTCATGTGAGGTACTTAGGTTTTACAACTATATAAATAGCCTATTTTTTTCTTCTTTGATTACAATTTTAAATTTAGGAAACGTTTTCCTTCTTGACTGCTTTAAACGCTTTTGTATATGATAGCGGTGTTATTGATACCTCTTTAGTATGTGCAGGTCTGTGTGGCGCTGCAGAAAGCCACTTACCTTATATTGATGTGTGCAGTGTAATTAAACACAACGGTTAATCACAAAGTTTCATTTGGTGTTAATATCTTTTTCGCGAAAAGCCACATAGAAATACTAATGGAGAAATTGAGTGAACATGTACCTGATTTTTATTTTTTTGTATTTTGTTTTCCTCTAAAGAATATATGACCTATTGACATTTGATGAGTTGTTGGTTATTGAGGCTCATGATGGGGAAATCCTATGTCTTGAATACTCCAAGCCACTAACAGGTAAGTGAGACAGGACTATTGCAGATAACTATATTATTGTGAGTAAATCAGTCATAATGTGCATCTAAGGATTTAATGTAAGCTTAAAGAGATTTATTAAATCATGGCGTTGGCTCAAAATTAAACCTTCTTGATTCAGATAGAACATACGATTTAAAAAAATAATTAAGAATCCAATTTACTTCTGTTATCACATTTACATTGTTCTCTCTTGGTATCCTTTGTTAAAGATCATACCTAGGTAGGCTCAAGAGCAGCAATAAACTTAGAGCTAGCTGCTGATTGGTGGTTGCACATATGCCTCTTGTTATTGGCTGAATAGATGAGTTCAGGTAGTAGCAGTGTATTGTTGCTCTTTCAACATAGGATACTAAGTGAATGAAGCAAATTTGATAATAGAAGTAAATTCAAAATATGTTTAAAATTGTATCTTCTATCCAAGTGTACCATTGTGACATATGGAATATAAAGGGTGTTTTGTATTATTATAATAGTAATATTTATGACAAAGATGTCTTTAGCAGCGAGATCTGATCCCACTGAAAGGTCCCTAGGTATCATTCTCAGTGCCTCTGATTGGTTAGTACTCTGTTTTGCCCAAACTTGATTAGCAGGAAAACTAATGCACCAGTTATCACCTGGTTAGGTGCCAAGATCAGTCCTGGGAGTGTTCATGAGGCGCCAGTCAGTGCCTTTGTAACTCACGCTGTATTGCAAACTGCATTTAAAACAAATGAGTCAACACCGGAACAATGATATAAGTAAAATGTCTTGCTTGTATTGCAAGTAGCACAAAATAAACACTGTTTACAAAGCATTATTCTCCTTACCTAATATGGAAGTGATATATCTTTATAAGAAAGGCAATAAAATAAAAATGTGTGCCACAATCAGTGAATATCCATGAAAACAAATTAAAATTATAAACAAATTGTGGAATAAAAACTGAGCACATAAGTCTTTCATAGTAACTTGAAGGATCCAGAGGGGGTGCACAGCATCTTTCTTTGTAGTAATAACTCAAAAGAGAAGAAAAAACATATAGTGCAACCCTGTTATTAATATGTATAAAGAAACCATCCTTATTAGCTCTGTCGCAATACTATGAGTTACATCAGCTCAATGATTTGCACCCAAAACAGTAACGTGGAAGCTCCGACGTACGTTTCACCTGAATTGGCTTTTTCAAGAATGCCATTCATTTTCATCTTCCATATACAAACTCAGTCCAGTGTTCATTGGTTACTCGAAGTTCATTATTTATTTATTTTTTATAGCCTGGTTTATTTCTTGATTTTGGCTGCAATACAAGTACAGAATTTGGAATATGATAATACAACAATTGTTATTTATTGGTATTACAAATGCCTCCTCCAAAATTAAAGAAAATTATGAGTATGGCTACAATTAATATTATTAATTTAAAAGAAGGGAATCGCTTGCACAAGCAAATGCAATAATAAATGTAGGTAGGGTAAACTACTTGTCCACTATCTGCTTGTTGTGAAGGAGGGTGGACTGGTTACCCAGCTGGGAACCTTGTTTACTCATTATAAGATAAACGCAACCCAAAGAATTATTTAAGTAGGTCTCTACATAGTTTTTCTAAAGCTGTATTATCATGCTTTCATGTAATCATTGTAGGGAATGAATTGACTTAAACAGAGATGTTGAGTAACAGTTTCTGTAAAAAAGATAAATGTAGCTTTTTCATGTCTTAATGTTGTGGATCGTTTTCTATATTGTCCGTGCAGGAGTGACCATGTTGGCATCTGCCAGTAGAGATCGCCTTATTCATATTCTGGATGCAGACAATAATTACTCAGTCATGCAAAGCTTGGATGATCACTCTTCTTCAATATCTTCAGTAAAATTTGCAGGTAATAGCCATCTTTTTTTTTAAAAAAAATTAAATTTTTTATTTGATGCCACGTTTGATTTTTTTTAAATGCTAATTTTATTTAGAAACTTACGACACAAAGACAAATACGAGTGAAAACAGAATACATGTAGCTGTACACTGAAATAAAAAACAAAACAAAAAGCTAAACCTTAATAAAACTGATCACAATCCCTTGTTGATTTTATGGCATTACATTTTTAGCAGTTAGGAAGAATTTTCATTTGGATATTTTTTAGGAGTCAATGTTTTTTTATAGTTATAAGTGTAAAAATGCATAAAGTTAGGAACCAGAAGTAGAAATGTAGTAGACTTTTGATTGCTTCTTATGTAAATATTTTTTCTATATTTTTTAAGGTGATGTTGAGCAAATGCATTTGATTAGCTGTGGAGTAGACAAAAGCATTTATTTCCGAACTGCACAAAAGGTAAAGGGAGTTGACTCATATTTGCAGATAATTTTTAACTTGCTATGCACCTAATGTTAAAGGGACAGTCTACTTGAAAATTTTATTGTTTAAAAAGATAATCCATTTATTACCCCTTCCCCAGTTTTGCATAACCAACACTGTTATATTAATATACTTTTTTTTCATGTAATTGGCAAGAGTCCATGAGCTAGTGACGTATGGGATATACAATCCTACCAGGAGGGGCAAAGTTTCCCAAACCTCAAAATGCCTATAAATACACCCCCACCACACCCACAACTCAGTTTTACAAACTTTGCCTCCTATGGAGGTGGTGAAGTAAGTTTGTGCTAAGATTTCAACGTTGATATGCGCTTCTCAGCATGCTGAAGCCCGATTCCTCTCAGAGTACAGTTAATGTCAGAGGGATGTGAAGGGAGTATCACCTATTGAATGCAATGGTTTTCCTCATGGGGATCTATTTCATAGGTTTTCTGTTATCGGTCGTAGAGATTCATCTCCTACCTCCCTTTTCAGATCGATGATATACTCTCATATTCCATTACCTCTACTGATGACCGTTTCAGTACTGGTTTGGCTATATGTGGATGGGGTGTCTTTTGGTGAATGTGTGTTTATATTTACTTAAGAGACTCTCAGCTATGGTTTGGCACTGATGTATTTATATAAAGTTCTAAATATATGTATTGTACTTATATTTGCCATGATTCAGGTTTTCAGTATATAACCTTTTGCAGACTGTCAGTTTCATATCTGAGAAATGCTTTTTTATGAAAAATGTGTTTCTTACCTGGGGTATAGTCTCTTTTTCAATTGACTGTCTTTTAAATTCGCGGGCAGAATTAGGCTCGTGAGGGCGCAAAATGCCAACGTTTATTGCCTCATTCTTGGCGCGAGAATTTTTTAGCGCAAAGTTACGTTCGTTGATGCAAATTCGGCATTTCCGACGCAGAGCCCTTCATAAGGTTGCGTCATCTGACGCGAGTGTCGTTTCCGGATGTTTTTGGCGCCCAAAAATATTTTTCTGTTTGTTGTGCGTCATTCTTAGCGCCAAATATTTTCATTATTTAGAACCCATTCCTATTTGCCTCTTGCCTTTTTTCCATGTCAGAGGGCTATGATGTTTGCATTTTTTCCATTCCTGAAACTGCCATATAAGGAAATTAATAATTTTGCTTTATATGTTGTTGTTTTTTCTCTTACATTTGCAAGATGTCTCAATCTGATCCTGTCTCAGAAATCACTGTTGGAACCCTGCAGCCTAATAACAGTTTAACCGAAGCTAAGTGCATTTGTTGTAAACTTGTGGAGGTTATACCTCCAGCTGTGGTTTGTAATAGTTGTCATGATAAACTTTTACATGCAGAGAATGTATCCATCAGTAGTAGTTTATTACCTGTTGCTATTACCTCAACATCTAATGCACAAGATATACCTGTAAATTTAAAATAATTTATATCTGATTCTATTCAGAAGGCTTTGTCTGCCATTCCGTCTTCTAATAAATGTAAAAGGTCTTCTAAAACTTCTCATAAGGTTGATGAAATTTCAAATGACCAGCAACATACTGAATTATCCTTCTCTGATGAGGATCTATCTGATTCAGAAGATCCTGCCTCAGATATTGACACTGACAAATCCTCTTATTTATTTAAAATGGAGTATATTCGTTCTTTGTTAAAAGAAGTGTTCATTACATTAGATATGGAGGAAACTAGTCCTCTTGATATTAAAACTAGCGAACGTTTAAATTCTGTTTATAAACCTCCTGTGGTTATTATAGAGGTTTTTTCCAGTTCCTGATGCTATTTCTGATATGATTTCTAAAGAATTGAATAGGCCTAGTACTTCTTTTATTCCTTCTTCAAAGTTTAAAAAAATTGTATCCTTTGCCAGTAGTTAGATTGGAGTTTTGGGAAAAGATCCCCAAAGTTGATGGGGCTATCTCTACTCTTGCTAAACGTACTACTATTCCTACAGAAGGTAGTACTTATTTTAAAGATCCTTTAGATAGGAAACTTGAATCTTATCTAAGGAAAGCTTATTTATATTCATGTCATCTTCTTAGGCCTGCAATTTCTTTGGCTGATGTTGCAGCTGCTTCAACTTTTTGGCTGGAAACTTTAGCGCAACAAGTATCAGATCATGATTTGTCTAGCATTGTTAAGTTGATTCAACATGCTAATAATATCATTTGTGATGCCATTTTTTTATATTATCAAAATTGATGTTAAATCTATGTCTTTAGCTATTTTAGCTAGAAGAGCTTTGTGGCTCAAATTTTGGAATGCAGATTGATTCAATGTCTATGACTTTGTCTCTAACAGACAAGAGACATTTGAAATTGGTTGCAGCCTGTCGGAACCTTCAGTCTCAGTCATTCCCTTCAGTAGCTATGTGCATGGAAGTTTTAGGTCTCATGACTGCAGCATCGGACACGATCCCCTTTGCTCGTTTTCATATGAGACCTCTCCAGCTTTGTATGCTGAACCAATGGTGAAGGGATTATACAAGGATATTACAATTAATATCCTTAAATCCCAATGTTCGACTATCTCTGACTTGGTTATTAGATCACCATAGTATAATTCTAGGGGCCTCTTTCGTTCGTCCAACCTGGACTGCGATCACAACAGATGCGAGTCTTTCAGGTTGGGGAGCTGTTTGGGGATCTCTGACAGCACAAAGGGTTTGGAAATCTCAAGAGGCGAGATTGCCAATCAATATTTTGGAACTCTGTGCGATTCTCAGGGCTCAGTTTTGGCCTCTGTTGAAGAGAGAACCGTTCATTTGTTTTCAGACAGACAATATCACAACTGTGCATATGTCAATCATCAGGGTGGGACTCACAGTCCTCAAGCTATGAAAGAAGTATCTCGGATACTTGTTTGGGCGGAATGCAGCTCCTGTCTAATTTCTGCGGTTCATATCCCAGGTATAGACAATTGGGAAGCGGATTACCTCAGTCGTCAGACTTTACATCCGGGAGAATAGTGTCTCCACCCAGATGTGTTTTCTCAAGTTGTTCAGATGTGGGGGCTTCCAGAAATAGATCTGATGGCATCTTATGTAAACAAAAAACTTCCCAGATACCTGTCCAGGTCCAGGGATCCTCAGACGGAAGCAGTGAATGCATTGACACTTCCTTGGTGTTATCAACCTGCTTATATTTTCCCGCCTCTTGTTCTTCTTCCAAGAGTGATCTCCAAAATCATCATGGAGCAATCGTTTGTGCTGGTGGCTCCAGCATGGCCTCACAGGTTTTGGTATGCGGATCTTGTTCGGATGTCCAGTTGCCAACCTTGGCCACTTCCATTAAGGCCAGACCTTCTATTTCAAGGTCCGTTTTTCCATCAGGATCTCAAATCGTTAAATTTGAAGGTATGGAAATTGAACACTTAGTGCTTAGTCATAGAGGTTTTTCTGACTCAGTGATTAATACTATGTTACAGGCTCATAAATCTTTCTAGAAAGATTTATTATCGAGTTTGGAAGACTTACATTTCATGGGGTTCTTCTCATAAATTCTCTTGGCATTCTTTTAGGATTCCTAGAATTTTACAGTTTCTTCAGGATGGTTTGGATAAAGGTTTGTCTGCAAGTTCATTGAAAGGACAAATCTCTGTTCTTTCAGTTTTATTTCACAGAAAGATTGCTAAACTTCCTGATATTCATTGTC